>NW_017731598.1:2237353-2260447 GCF_001890085.2 Hipposideros armiger
GGGGAGGGGGGAGGAGGAGGGGAGGGGGAGGCCAGGCAATCAAATGCAAACGTGCCACTCAGGATTTGGGCCATTGTGCACGCAGGCCATTCCCTGAATGTGGCCAGCTGGGCCAGGCCCCTGGGACAGGGAGCAACCCTCCAACCCCACCCGACTTGAGAAAGAAGGGTCACCCGGAGGAGCCGTCACAGGGTAGCCAGTGAGTAGCCAGAGAGAGAGTAATGACATGGCTATCTGTCCTCTCCTGTGGGCTCTTCAGTTTGTACAGAAGAGAGAGATGGGGACGCCTTTACTTCTGGGGCATGGGAAGGTGGAGGGGGCTTCCAGATTGGGCTGGAGAGCCTAAATGAAATTCAGTGGCTTTTAGGATGATGCTTCTGTGCCATTGGCCCTTTTCCCAAGAAGCTATCTGATTGGCCAGCTAGCAATCATCTCACATAGAGTCCCCATACTGGGCAGAATCTCGGGGAAAGCCATCCCTCCTGCCAGCCTTTATGTCTATGCCATTGTTTTCAGCTGGGGTCCCTGTCCCTCGTCTAATTTGCTGGAGCAGGTGGTTTTGCTGACCACGTGGCATGAGCCCTAACAACTTCATGCGGTAAGAACTCTCCGGGGCCACTTTCCTTTA
The DNA here is from genome assembly GCF_001890085.2 of Hipposideros armiger. NCBI lineage: Eukaryota > Metazoa > Chordata > Mammalia > Chiroptera > Hipposideridae > Hipposideros > Hipposideros armiger. The sequence continues at coordinate 2,237,982 of NW_017731598.1, forward strand.
TGGGGCTCTGGGAGAGGCAGGTACCTAGAGCAGCCCGAGTGACATCTGGCACCATGGCCTCGGGGCAGTGTTCCTTCCCTTACTCTGTAAGCATTTATTGAGCGCTTACTCTGTGCCAGGCTGAGGATATAGAGTTCCAACCCTCATGGAGCTTAAAAGCTGGCGGGGAAGCCATGATTACAGCTTAGGGTGAAGCATCCATTAACGGGAAGACAGGGGGTTCTGGGTGCTCACGGGGCTTCACTCAGTATTGGGGAAAGCTCCTCAGAAAACAAAGACACCTAAGATGAGGCCAGCCTGCTGATGTTAGAGAAGTGAAGAGCTTCCAGGTTGAGGGAACAGCGGGGGGGGGGGGGGCAAAGACCCGAGGTGAGAGTAATGATAGTACATTTCAGAAATGATGCCCAGAGCAGGTGAAGAGGGAGACGGTTGCAGAGATGAGCAGGAGAGCCTTGTACCTCTTGTGTTTTGATACCTGTCTTGAGTCTTCAGCCAGAATTTTTCTTGGCCTCCAACTCCAGCAGGAAGCCCAGTGGGAAATAGTTACGCTTCCTGCCCTCAGAGAGGAGAAGAAAACAAAACCCCAGCAATTTCTGCCTCACCCAGGATGTCAAAGTTGACTCATGCTGGTTGGGGTGGCACAGAAAATGGGAGACTTTCTCTTTTAAAAACAGTGCTTATTGCTTTTCTGTTTATAAAGGTCATACACGCTCTACATAGAAAACTATAAAGAAGAAAATAAAAGCGCATATAATCCCTTCACACGGAGGTCATTAAGGTCAACATTTTGTGTTTTTTCCTGCCAATCTTTTTTTTTTTCTGTTACTGTTCCATAGCTGAGGTAAAACTATATATACAATTTTATTACCTGCCTTGTTTCCTTAATGTAAGTATGTTCCCATGTTGTAAAACGGTCTTCATTTTTAAGGGTGGCATCATATGGGCTCTCTTGGGTTCCCCACAGCCTGTTGACTCCACACCCAGCTGACCATCAGGATCACCTGGGGGCTGGAGAATCTGCAGTTTTAAAAAGCCTCTCAGGATGCCCTGACCATTCATGGCCAGCCCTGGGGAGGAGCTGTAGTACCTGCATAGCTACTTCTAGGAACTCACCGAGTTAAGGTGTCTCATTTTAAATCCGACAAAATGATATCTACCTTGCAGAACTGTGGGGAGAGACAGAGGTCTTGTTCACGGAGCTCAGGGTCTGGCATATTTTAGGAAAAAAAAAATAACGGGCCGGCTGAGTGGCTCATTTGGTTAAGAGCTTGCTCAAAAGTGTGAGTTCTGAGCAACAGTGGTTCGAGTCCTGACCCGAGCTGAGCAGCCGCTAAGCTGCCAACAGATGGCAGGATGGCTCAGCTAAAAAAAAAAAAAACTAAAACAAAAAAATAAAAAAAATAGTAACTGCTGTTGTTCTCATTCCAAATGAAAGCCTGTGGACTCTTTCCCAAGAGCCGGACACTCTTTCTACATCCACCTCGGGAAGATGTTTGCTGCCTCAGGAGACAACTCTTCTCATTCTCTTTTGCATCCAATACAGAATTTACGTTCATCCTTTCAGGAACACACCTGCTATACAGCCGTCTTTAAAAGAAGTCAGAGCACATTGCTATGAGAGAATATGCAGAAAGAGGACAGCCCCAGAAAAACGGTGGTATATGGACAGACATGACCGGGGAAGGCCTGGGGGATCCTCAACACATGATGAGGGGCTATCGGAACCCCTCTTCTCATTCAATCAAGGAGGCAAGACTGCAGGAAGGAGAAGAGATGGATTAGCCTTTATTGAGTGTCTTGCTCCACGTGCAGTGTGGCTATCGTCTGGTACAAACCATTTGTCATGGGGTGCTGATGAGATAAGCCCAGAAATTGTGAATAAACATAAACTTTTAGAGACATTTGATATTGTCATGGTATCCAAGCATGTGATCATTTTTTTTCCTGGTAATTCATTTTTGTTGTATTTGATAAAAGCATTGGTTAGTGACCGACTGGGTATTTTAAAGATTGGTCACAGAAAGGTTCAGAGGCACTGGTCTAGAGACTAATGCATATCTTATAATCCTTACACTGCTTCTGCAGGGTCTTGAATTAGGGGTCCTTTGTCTTCCCCTCATTTCCCTCAGGAAGGCAGCACCCACCCCAATGCTGCTAAGCTTCAGCCAGAGGATGGCTGCTCTGCTCCTGGGTCCCCTGTTCCATCCAAACCATGAGGCAGGGACAAGATTCCCCAGGAAGACCCCAGAGAAAGTCTGGGGGCTCCCAATTTCCCCAGGAGATAGGGGAGTGAGACCCTCAGGGTGGACTGACATGGGAGCCTACCATGTTCCTGAGGCCTCACAGAAAGGAAATTCCCTGGATACTCTCTACCCCGCATTTGGAATCATCGGTCCCTGTCAGGAAGCCATCCGTCCTGTCCCATCCAAGTCCCCACTGCGGCAGCTGCTGTCCTGAGCTTGCAATCAGCTAATATCAACCCCCTGCTCTATACTGGGACCCATGCTAGCTGCTCTGGGGGCACAGCAAATGCAGTTATTTTTGGTAAGCACTTACTCTGATTAACTCATGCAATTTTCATGATGACCTCATGAGATAGATCCTATTTTTACCTTCATTGCACAGGAAACTAACTTTCAAGGAGGTTATGGAGCAGGCTGACATCACACACCTGGGGCAGGACTGGAGGTCGTCTCAGGCCCTGTGCTCTTCACCACAGTTTGATGTTATGGACCTGCCTTCGAGGGGCTCGCAGTCCAGTTGGGCTTGTGGGACCCTTGAAGTATCCTAGAAGAGTCAGATACTTTTGACTGTAAGCCCAGGAACCTAGAGGAGGGAGGATACTGGGGTGGAGGCCATGGGGGACTTCAGGGAAGGAGGCGGCTGCTCTCAAGGCCCTGTCCTTGGCCTCACTGTGCTCTCCTGGGAGCACACTCATATCCTGTGTCCCTGCCCTCTCCCTCCTCAGACATGATCTCACTCCTCTCATCCTTAAGGCTCCAGAGAAGAGGCTATTGTTTCCTCCCACTCAGGAGAACTTGGAGACTCACAAGACCTTTTTCCTCCTGTCAGGGCAGCTCAGGCTCCCCACAGTGACAGGGATGGGCAGCTGTCACTACCCCATGCTCCTCAGCCCTGACACAACACCCCCCTGCCCCCATTTATTCCATAAGCTCTCAGCCAAACTGAATTTTTTAATAGCTTTTTTTCCACTTTTATTGAGATATCATTGACATATACCATTGTATAAATTTCAGGTATTCAATATAATGATCTCACATGTGTATATGTTGCAAAATGATTACCACAATAAATTTAGTTAACATCCATCACCTCACGCAGTTACAATTTATTTTCTTACGAAAACTAAGATCTACTCTTAGCAACTTTCAAATACACAATACAGTATTGTTAACTATAGTTATCATTCTGTGCATTACATCCCCAGAACTTATAACTGGAAGTTTATACCTTTTGACCACCTTCATCTATTACCCCACTTCCCACCCCTACCTCTGGAAACCATCAATCTTTTCTTTGTTTCAATGAATTTCTTTCTTCTTCTTCTTTTTTTTTTTAGACTCCACATATAGGCAAGGTCATACAGGATTTGTCTTTCTCTGTCTGACTAATTTCACTTAGCATAATGCCCTCAAGGTCTATCCATGTTGTCATGGCAGGATTTCATTCTTTTTAAGACTGAATAATATTCCATTGTATATATACATCACATTTTATTTATCTGTTCATTCACTGATAGACAGTGAGTTGACATATTTTTTTTGTCACTTTAAAGATGTCGAATAATACACTTTTCCATTATTAAAGCAAAATCAGTGATCACGCTGCATCTTTGGTGCTTTTTCTTCCTTTGCAAAGGATATGCATTAGGAATCCAGGGAAGAGCCCTGTGGGGAGTCTTCCTGCTTTCTGGTTCTCCTCAATTTCCCTACTCCCACCTCTGGCCTTCTCTGCTCTGCAGAAAGGGCAGAGTGGGGCAGAAGGGGAGCAGGTAACTGGCATCAAGAGCTCCAAGCCAGTATCTGGCTGCCTTAGTCTCTCAGTAGCTGGTCATTTAAACTCTCAGCCTCTTCATCCTATAAAATGGGGGTGGTTGTGAGGATTACATGGGAAGTAGCTGTGGGAGCTCTTTACCAACTCTAAGTAGCTCTGTTTAGTTTGGTTCCCTCTCACTCTTGGCTTACTGGAGACTTGCCCAGCCTTCAAAGCTCAGCTCAAGCCCACTGCTTCCTGGAAGACCTCCCTGGTTCCACCAGACTGGATTAAGTCTTCAGCCTGGAGGGGTCATCAACGCATTTGGTTACCCATTCGTTCTGTGTTCCTATAATCCTAGAGAGCCATGTGAATGCCAGCTATCACTCTTATGACCATGTGTTGGAATCCACCATGCTGCCTCCACAGCCCCAGACCCAACAGAGGCTCAAGCTTGCACTACTCATATCTTCCATATCTTAGTACTTCTTGTTTTCCAAGTGCTTTTACTGGGACGGCCAGATTTGAGGGATCGCCTAACAAGCCACAGAGATTTTTATTATTCCCACAATACTGGTGAGGAAAGTAAGGCTGAGAGGGACCAAAAGACCTAGCCAAGGTCACTGGACTGAGTAGTTGATTGCAGAGGCAGGATTCAAACCCAGGTTCTGATGCTTTCAACACCCCCCAGGAGGCCACATTTGCTCAGGGCCTGAATAAAGACAACAAAGCACTGAAAGTATGTGCACTTGGGCTCAAGTGGGCTTTTGCCTTTTCTGCTTCCCCCTACTACCCCCTCTCCCCCTCCCCCGGCATCCCCAACACCCCCAGAAGCTGTCACCCAGCTGGCAGAGACAGCTTCAATACAGGGACGCTAGACAGGCTCTACACACCACATGGGTCTGGATACCGGACGCAGGGCTTTGCTCTTGGCAGGACAAACAGTCCTGGTTCCCAAGGGCCCCAGAGGCCAGGATGGGGTTTTAAATAGCCAGTGACAGGCTGATGTGAGGCCCGGTTTAAATTAGTTGTCAGTGCTTGATTGAATCAGGTTTAATTGTTGGTTGGTGCTGAAATGATGAATGAGGTATGGCTTTAAATAGAAACCATAAGTGTTTCAACCTCACCCTGGGCGGGAACTGCAAGAGCAGATCTGGCTTCTTATTCAAGGGTTCCCTAGAGGGGGAGGTGATAGAGTGGGTGGACTGAGCTGGGCTGGCTGGGCTGTTTCACCTGTTCACAGTGGATTATTATTCCAAGAGAGCCTGATGGCCACTCAGGAAGATGAGGTCTCCATAATTTAATCAACCAATCAATCAACCAATCCATCAGTCACTGTCTCACTGCCCTTTGACCCAGCTGGCTTATTCCCATGTGTGCCCAGACCAATCTTCCCAGAGTCAACGGAGGAAGAGGGGGAGGCACAACCGAGTAGGGAAGCCCACTGTGCTTGGGAGCTGGAGGTCCTGTACTCAGGCCTCACTCTACCCCTCATTAACTGCGTGGCCTTGGGGATCAAATGAGCTCCCTGAGCCTCCGTTTCCACATCTGTAAATGAAGATGGAATGTGCTCTCCCTACCTTCTTCTTCAACCAGTAGTTGAGGGATCAAGACATCAGTCTCCAGACCAGTGCCTCTGAACTTTTCTGTGACCAATTTTTTAAATATCCAGTCTGTCACCGATCAATACTTTTATAAAATACAACAAAAATGCATTACTAGAAAAAAATGTTCACACGCTTGGATACCATGACAATATCAAATGGCTCTAAAAATCTGTGTTTATTCACAATTTCTGGGCTTCTCTCATCAGCAACCGGTGACAAATGGTCTGTAGCCAGGGTTCTGATGGCCAGCCTCTTTGGGAGGGCACCCACACCTATATCCACACCAGTCCTGGAGCAGGAACAGGGATGGTCAGGGGTCATCTGGGTCATCTTCCCATCTCTGAAGAATGGGTATGGCCAAGGGCAGAGATCTGAGTTTCATCTTTTTGCCCGGAGTTATTATAGATTTAGGACCCCTGGGGACCTGTGGGAGAAGGAGGCATGTTTCAGCTCCATTCTAACAAACCTGGGTGAAGCTTTCTCAGGGAACACCAGAGGAGCTCAGACAAAGCCTGGATGAACCTTCTATTGAGAGTGGTGCAGAAGGGATACCTGCTCTCCTGGGACAGACAGAGCTGGTGTCAGAGCTGGAAGAACACATCCTTGTTCCATTACTGACCTCCTCACTTCATGACCTTGAGCCAACTGCTTCACCTCCCTGAGCCAGAGGGTCCACATCTGTGGAAATGGGAGAATAAGGCCTTTCTGAAAAAAAAGGGTGGTGTGAGGATTCTGAAATATGAACCAACAGATGCAAAAGCACTCTTTTCTTGGCCCAGGGTTGGCATTTGATAAATGCTGGCTGACTGCAAATCTCAGCCAAGTGGGGGCTTGGACCAGAGGACAGGGATGAGCCTCTGCAACTCGGAGTCACTCCGACTTTAATCAGCATACCGGCCATAGGTAGCCAGTGTGAGGACACCACCACAGGGTTGGAAGGGCATCTGCTAAGAGTGGGCAGTTAACTGTAGCACCATGTCCTCAACTTGACTTCTTTTGAGAGGAGGAGTTGGGAGGGGGAGTTGGGAGGGGGCGGGCAAATCTTATGATCTGTCTGACGTGGAAAGAAAGCTCTTATCTCATTTCCTTCTCCGAGCTACATGCGATGGAGATGACTGTGGCATAGATGTGCTGGGGGAATAATGGGAACTGACAGGCCTGAGCCACATTCTCTAGGTCCTCTTCCCACAGAGGCGTCCAGAGGGGGGAAATCAGGCCCTCTCTGCGGTGCCAAAATAAACTTGTATTGTTTCCAGCAACACAGAGGCCTCAGTGAAACAGCTTTGGCCAAACCCTATAAGGAAGGAAGGCTGGGGGGAGGGGAGGGAGGCCTGGAGTGGAAGATGCACCCCCACCCCAGCTTTCTCCTGACTTCCAGAAAACCCCACGTAGGCAAGCCCTAAAGCAAATCCCAGAGGGCATTGTGGGAATCTGGGCTTTTAGGGGAAAACAGGGACAGGAACTCTCATTTGTTGAGTGTCTATATGGTAGGGACTTTGCTTATAAAGAGAGTCGTGTTAGTAGACTGGGGGTGCACACAGGCCTGGGTTCAAATTTTGGCCCTGTCCTTTGCGAACTCTGTGGTCTGGGCAAGCAAATGATGTCTTTGAGTTTCCATGTCCTCATTTCCTCAGGAACAGTGGAGCTCATCGAAGGTTAACTCAGGCAATATAGTGCTTAGCATGTAACATGCACTCTATACATGTTAGTTGTCATTACTATTAAATAGGTGCTATAGTATTAATAATACCATTCATGACAATACTGAGAGGTAGGTCTTGTTCTGTAACTATTGCACGTGGGAAACTGGGGCTCAGGAGGGATTGGGGCACTTTTTGAGGACCTGACAGTTAATGAGTGGCAGGCTGCAGATTCGAACTCGGGTCCTACTGACTCCAAGGCCCACACTTCTCACGTTTCCATCTGAGATGGAGGTCCAACTGGGTTTCCTGATACAGATGCCAACCTGCTCCGAGGCTGGGGAGCTGGAAAGCAGCAAAACAGAGCCTGCTTGGCATCCTTTTCATGGACCCGCTGCTCCGTAGACTCTGTTGGCCTGGCCACTGTTTAGCTGGGTGTGGCTGGCCACCAATGCCCAGAGTTCCCCTTGCCAGGCCCCAAGGCTACCGTTCCTCCATGGAGAGCTTACTGAAGCCGAACCGAAGCAGCCTGGGGTCTCAATTCTGGCTCTGTCCCTCACTAGCTGGATGACTTCGGTCTTGTTCCTCACTCTCTCTGAACTTCAATTTTCTCATCTCTAACACTGGAGCAATAGTAGCTAGCTTTCCATGTCCCTATGAGAGTTACACGAGATAATGAACATGACCGTAAGAGTTTGGAAGGTGTAAAGTCCCACTCCTGCCTGTCCCTGTGTCTTGAGACAAGTGCTTCCTGGGACTAAGGGACCAAGGGGTCCCAGGCTGGGACCTATTTTTCATCCTTAGACCTGGATACTCTGCATGTCATCCTTAATGAAAAATGAATAACTCGTGTGTTCATCTCATTAAGTGCTACCCCCACAAAAGTGTGGGCTTATGCAATTCTCCAAAGACTGTCAACTGGAAGATATCTCAGAATTCCTCATAAATCAAAAGGTTTCATTTCGCTGCCAAGACAGTCAACTTCTCCTGCCTTGAGTCAGGCGGAGGGTGGTGCTGGACTGGGATTGGAGTCAGGAGATCTGCCTGCTGGTCTGAACTCTGCCAATTATCAACACGGGAAGAGAGCAAACTGCTTCTTGTCTCTGAGGCCTTGATTCCCTCCTCTGAAATATGGGTGGTGTGTGTGTTGGGGCAGTCCTACTCAATGATCTATCTCTTCCAGTTCTAAAATTCTGGAACTTCATCTGTGCTTCTCTCTGCTTCTTCTCTACCCTCGCAGGCTCCACCTCTCCAGATCCTTTCCACCCTTTTCTCCTTCTCATCCCATAATCTCTATCTCGCCCGTCAATCAGGCCAGAGCAGCCCAGGGCAGAGACTGTGGAGAAAAAAATGTCTATGCATTCCTGGCAGACGACAATCTTCTAATGCCCCTTATTGCAAAAGCAGTCCTTCTTTGGGGTGAAGAGAAGGGCAGCCAAAATTTGTGTTTCTATTATGGGGTCCAGAAAGGGGGTGGCATTTGCTCATGGGGCTAAGGATGAATACATTTAGAAGTAACAAATGGCCCCTTCTCTGGCTGTGGCTTTAGAAAGGGGTCCCAGGCCAGCTTAAGGGGGCTCGTGGTTGCCTGGTGGTACAGATTCTAGGCCACCCAGAGAGGTCCGTGGACTGCAGGGGGAGTGGGGTGGAGAGTACACGGGTGATGGGCCTGGAGGGAATTCAGTCTCCTAAAAATCACAGTCAGAGCTGGTTTCCTGGGGAGAGGAGAGGAGGGGAGGGGAGGGGAGGAGAAGGCAGGGGAGGATAGCTAAAATGTTTGGGTTTCTTTACCGCTGGGCCCATCTGACTGACAGTAGGAGATGTAAATAGGGGACTGGAAAGATTGCCAAGTGCAGGGGTTAGAAGAGGAGAAAGAGTGAGAGAGGGGGACAAAGATAGGGACGGACAGAGGCAGAGGGGACAGAGAGAAGCAAAGAAAGGAAAGAGAAGGAAAAAGAGAGGGAGAGGAAGAGAGAAAGGAGAGAAGGAAAGGAGGAGGGGAGGGAGGGAGAAAAGCAGGCAAGAGGAAGGAAAAAGGAAAGAGCGTGAGGAAGGACAATGTTTCCTAAAACTGTGTCATCTGAGTGACCACCCTCCATGATTGAGGGCGTGAGGAGGCACATCAGGAGCCAGCCCATACATGGAGTGACTTTCCCACTCCCCACTTCCTGGGTCATCACTGTGCTCCAACAAAGGCGGGTTCTGAGCCCCCTCATGGTGCAACTCTGGGAGTACTATTTACCTCAATAAAACCCAAAGTGAGCAAGTGCCCTGGAGCTGTGCAAAGAAGTAGCAGGCCCTGGGTGGCTGGCAAGAACCAGAAGCAAGTCCTAGTAGCATAATTAGATAGAGACATAACTTAGTACTCAAAATAGAGCATATATTGTCCCATTCACTAAATCATTAAATATGCTTTAAAATCTTTTTGCTGGTTCTGAAAATAAAATCCCCTATTTACTAAAGACCTGCAATCATTAAGATCTCTACCCATCCATCTACCTATCCTTGCATCCATTTATCTGGAGTCTATTCTTTGAACTGACTTTAGTCGAGAATCTACAGTGTGCCAGGCACTCTACCAGGTCAACCATGAAAACTTCTCAGTCCTTGCCCTCACCGGGTTGCCCCTCTCTTGGGGCATAAATAATTTATTTATATTACATAAATAATTTATTGTAATATACCATTACAAGTGGAATAATAAAAGTATTACCAATTGTGATCTAGGAAAAACAAGACAAAGAGAAATCTACTGTGCCAATCAACTATTCCAGGTAATCTGTAATGTGTGTCCCCTGGCTTCCAGTAGGAGGCGCCCTGCTCTCTCTGCCACTCAACCATAGATGGTTGTTTGGCTAGAGTGCCCTGAGTTTAGAGTTGGCACCTACATTTTTCTCAATATCTTTTTAAAAAGATCATTTTAAAGCTACATAAACTTATTTATAGTTTAAAAAGAACTATCAAACAAAAATGTCTTTGTAACCACTCATGAGGTCAAGAAATAGACTAGAACATCTCTAGGACATGCGAACTCCACCCGTCTCCACCTCCACCACCAAAACTCCCTCCCTCCTCTCCAGAGGTAACACTATCCTACTTTTCTGTTCGTCATTACTTTGCTTTCCTTTATGGTTTTACCATATAATAAACTATATTATGGTGAATTGTAAAAAGTTATCATTTTTGTGAGATAAAAATGGTTGGAGATCTACAATTTCATATAGTTTAAGATAGTAGCTTAGAATTTTTTTTTAAAAGATTTTATTGGGGAATTGGGGAATTGGGGAAGGGAACAGTGGTTGGGGAATTGGGGAAGGGGAACATTGTGTTTTTCCAGGACCCATCAGCTCCAAGTCCAGTCGCTGCTTTCAAGCCACCTGGCTGCCTGTTGGCAGCTTAGCGGCAGCTCAGCTCGGGCGCAGCTCAGTGGCCCATGTGGGAATCAAACTAGCGATATTGTTGCCTAAAGCTCACATTCTTAACCAACTGCGCCACCCTGCCAGCCCTAGAATATTTTTATAGGCTTGGTAAATAAATATCATACTATATGTATTCTATTATTTTAATTGAGGTATAATTGACAGTGTGTGGCCTGTTGTGCCTCCCTCTTCTAGGACCTATGAATATAATAAATCCTTTTATTTTATTTGGCTCTCTGAGTATAATTTCCATGGCCAGGTGGGAGTGATCCTTAAAGACCCCACCAGAGAACTTACTCCCCCATTTACAGTACATTTCCTAGTAGCTTTCCCACCCCCAGCATCATTTTTTAAAAAAAATCTGCTCTTTCTCACTGCTTTGTAATCCTACTCCTATCATATATCAAGTATCCATACACATGTGGATCTGTTCATGGGCTCTCTATTCTGTTTCATTGATCCATAGCTCTATGCCTGCACCAATGCCACACTGTCCTAATTACTATGACTTTATAAAAGTCATGATACCTAGTGGGACAATTCCTCCTTCTCCTCCTCCTCCTCCTCCTCCTCCTCCTCTTTTCTCCTTCTTCTTCCTCTTCTTCTTCTTCCTCTCCTTCTTCTTCTTCTTCTTCTCCTTCTCCTTCTCCTTCTCCTTCTCCTTCTCCTTCTCCTTCTCCTTCTCCTTCTCCTTCTCCTTCTCCTTCTCCTTCTCCTTCTCCTTCTCCTTCTCCTTCTCCTTCTCCTTCTCCTTCTCCTTCTCCTTCTTCTTCTTCTTCTTCTTCTTCTTCTAAATAAATTTTACAATAAGCTCACCAAATTTTACATGCAAAACTATTGGGATTTCAATTGGGACGCACTGACTCTCTATATAAATTTGGGGAAAATGACATCTTTATAATACTGGTATCTATCCATGAATATAGTATAACTTTGTATTAGAGAATCTTTTAGTGTTCCTCAATAAAGTTTAATAATTTTTCATACAAATTTAGTATAAATTTTTTTACATTCATTCATAAATATTTCATTTTGTTCCAAATAATCACTTTTAAACGATTTCATTTTCAAAATGCTTATTGTTCATGTATTGAAATAAACTCATTGTTTGTACACTAATCTTATACTAAGAATCTTTTGTGGAAGGAGAGGCAACATTTCTTCCATTTTTAACCTACATGTTTGGGTCTTCAGTTATTTTAGCAGGTTCTGCTGACATCACCCTGGGAATTAATAAAGTCCAGTGCAGCCCACTAGTCATGCAGCTCTAAAGGAGGAAAAAGAAGTTATGTGTTCACAGCCAAAAGAGGAGTTCACAACAGGTTCTCAAGCTTGGGGAGCAGCCGGTGATGGGCTATGGGCTCGGGAGCAGTGTTGGGAAAGATGGGCCAAGGCAGTGCTTTGTTCAGTTCTTGTGCCAGGATGTTGTGGGCTTCACACACAGATAGCACCGGCACGATGGCCAGCTTCAGAATGCCATGCAGGCCCCAGGTGCCACCTGGGGGTAGTGACGGCTGCCCAGCACACCAAGGGCCTCTAGAGATTCAACACGGCCTTTCCTGTTGCAGCGCAAACCTAAGGTGCCTGGTGACAGGGACGTCACCAAGGCTGGGCTGATGACCCCAGTGCAGGGCAGCCATAGATGCTTGGGTGACAAACATCACGTCAGCCACACAGCTCCCACCCCTTATGCACCATGGGTATTCACTCGTGGAGCATGCACAGGTCAAGAGATCATTCTTTGTGCAAGATGGCCCCCCAAAAGGGCATCAACCATCAATCTTGGTGCAGGAAGTGAGGGAAAAAAAATTAAAGAAAAAGCTCTACAGGTGTCTCAGGACACATTCCTCAAGAACAACCTAAAGCTTTTGTGTACCCATTTTTTAGCATGGACACACTGAGGTCTGGGTAGTTCTGACCTTTCCAAGGTCACACACATGATGAGTGGTGGAGATAAGATTCAAGTCCATATCTGATAGCCTAACACTCACATTCTCCACCAGCTGCTTCTTTCTATACCAGGTGATAATCAGGCGATGGTGGTACACTAAGCAATCTTGCTAAACTTTCTTACTAGGTCTAATAATATTGAATATTATCTGTACACATTTAAATTTTTGTTTATTTTTTTCTCAGTCTTAACCCTTACATTTTTTCTTTCTTTGTTGGAATGAGTAGAACTTCCAGTACAATGTTGATAGAAGTAGTGATAGTAAACCTTCTTGTCTTGTTCTCCATCACAAAGAGTGGTTGGACAAGAGAATCTCTTGCCATGTGAAGATCTGGGTTTTCCTCATGCTCATATGTATTCTTACTCACGGCTTGCTAGTCTTTCCTCTGGTCCAGAGTAAGAGTCATAATCTGTATCCAGACCTTTAAGGGTTGCATATCTCTGGCCTGAATCTAGAAGATCCTGACGTCTGAGCCCTTATTCCTCAACATGTAATACTTGTTGAGTCATTTCCTCTTCAAACTCCCAAACCATTTCTGGTTCACATTTTGAATCATGACTGACCTTCAAAAAAACTGTGATGGCTGAGAGGTTGGCTGTGCCCATTGCCCTTCTTTGAAACTCTCCCTGGTTTCCTTTAGGGTGCGAGAGATGGACAGTATCTTTGCTCCCACATCTAAACCTTGTCTAAAAGGAGAGAGGCGTGCTACGCTATGCCACGGTATGCTATTTTCTCTGGGTGTGTAAGCTACACCCATGTGTAAGAACACCAGGAATAGTGCAATTGGACTCACCAGATTAGCCCCCTTTGTTCAGAGAAATGCTAATGTTCTACTCTACCGTTGTTGAGAATTGATACAACAGTTATTGGAAGAAGGTTTGCCAAATAACTATTGAAGATAATGTTCGCCATGTTATTTAATGTTCCTTGTGTAAGAATCCACAGAATACATTTCTTTTGGAATTTAATATCAGAATAATTGGTCTCTCCTGTTGAATTAACGTGTTTCTGCCACAAAGTTCACACTTTTTGGAATTATTTTTAAATGAACTTTCATATCCTGTAAATCTTATTGTTCTAGGGTTTCTTGTCCATTGAAGCAATGTTTGGGGCAGGAGGTAAAATACTAGTTCAACATATTACAATTGGAGTCTGTCTGGGCCTGTAGCAAGATTCTCAAATGGAAAGCTAGACATTGTTAGGAGAAAAGGTTTTCTAAATTCCTTGAACTCTCATTTAACATATTAAGAGTTAGGCCTGCCTGAGTCTCAGAAAATGAAGAGGGGAAAGCCTGTTCCTCCTACTCTAAGAGATTGTGAGAGGGAGAAGGGAGGTAGAGAGAGAAAAGGTAGAGCAGGCACCAGGGTTTTTCTCTGCCACTGCCATTGTCCCCTTTTCCACCTTCCTCACGAATATGTCAGGGCACAACCCAGCATGTTAGTAGTTTTGAAACATCCAGAAGAAGTATGAAGGAGAAGATAGTGAGCGTCTGGGCTAGGACTGCCCTTATCCAGGCAGGTAGGGGAGACCACAAGGCCAGGAGAAGCACCCACACAATGGCAATGAGGTGTGACAGGAAGTGGTAGGTAGGGGAGCTCAAGACAGCACCCCAGCAGGTATTGAGAGAGCCAGCAGAATGACATAGGACAGGCCTGGCAATGGGACCAAGGGGTCACTGGAGCAGCTGGCAGGGACCACAGGCTCTAGCGCTGCGTCTTGGCACAGCACTCCACAAAGCAAGATGGGGCCCATCCCACCGCAGTGGTCATCGGTTCAGGGAGCAGGCTAGCTCAGCCCAGTGCAGCGGAGAATGGAGAGGCTCTGAATCATGCCACAGGAATCCAAGGACCTTCTCCTGGGCTCCCAGGAGCATCTGGTCAGAATCAGTCACCACACTGCATTCCCCAGGCAGAACAAACAGTTTCCCAAAGCTTGAGACTCACCTGAGTCATCCATGTTACCGAGAAAGACAATTCTGGTTACTGAATCAGACTGGAGGTTTACCATATTGGACAAAATTTAGGGTTTCCCCCCCGATACCTAGTGAAATTGATTACAAAAGAAAAAAAGCAGAGTAGTTATAAAGACAATATGAAAACCGCATTTTCCCCCCACAATTGCATTATAAAGTGAGTATATGTACCCCAGTGCACATCCATTTTATGACACCAAGAACTATTTATCTCATCACAGTCTCTTTTTAGTTTCAGAGCTAACGTGCATGTTGTACTCAGTGACAGCAAGTATATTCGCTTAGGTGTGGAAAGAGTACAGGTTTGGAGTTAGGTGGTGTTTGTGGTCTGGGGTTACAGTATGACTTTTTGGAGTTCTAGACATTTTTACATTTGTCAGCTCCTTCCTCCATTAAAAAAGTAAAAATTATAAAGAATATATTATATGGCGTAAAAAATATATTAATATTATATATTAAAACATTTTCTCCAACCTAAATGTTCTTTTTTCCTTCTTCTGATTTTAAAAGAAATTTTAAAACATTTTCCTGGGCTCCTCAAAGTATCATGGGTCCCAGGCAGGCCCTGTGCCTGCTCTGCCTAATGAAATTTGTCTTTCACCTGTAGCTTCCCTGAGCACGTCTCTTTGCCTGTCTTTCTCATCTGTAAAATGGGGTTGTTGTGTTAAACGACCAAGTACACTCAGGAACTTGGTGCATGGTGATGATAAGTGTTGGCTTCTTTCCTTCAATTACGTGGATTTGATTTTCTATTTCAGCGATCTTGCTGCATATGTGGTTTTCATTGTGAGTCACCTTCAGAATCTCTTTGGAAGTAGGTGGGGTATAACTTATAAATAAAAATTCCTTTTTACTTCCTCAGCCCTTAGCACAGTGCCTTGCTTTATATTCTCAATCCTTGTTTGTTGACGGTGCCGGTAAACAGTTCGCTCCCTTCCCAGCCTCCACCCACCATCCCATCCCACCCCAGGGCCTGACAGACTCTAAAAGTGTCCTTCCTTCCTTTCTTTTCCCTCTGCTGTCTCCGTCAAAATTCTCCTTTCCTTCGTGGCCTGTGCTCAGAGGGCTGTTAGAGTGAGGAAGGCACCCATGACATGTTAGACACTGAACTGGGTGATCTCCCCACAGCCCTGCTCTATCAACGAGGAGGCTGTAAGGAATTTGCTCTCGAAATCATGGGACAAGGATTTGAACCTGGGCCTATCTGGCCATGACTGTGGTGTGTAGAGTCCCCATGATTTGTAGTTTAGGAAGGGCTACTTGAGAAGTAACCCAAAGGAATGTCTTTCCCGAATCGAGGGAGATGTTTTTAGATGATTCAAGGGAATTTCTGGATGCTGCACAAATCAAACCCTGTAGGAAAACAGGAAGTCTCTCTAGGTGAGTGCTCAGCATTGTCACCTGGGCCTGCTATTCGCCAAGGTGAAAATTTGTGCTGAAACCTTGCCTGAAGTTAGAAAGGAGTGACACCAGAAGTCAAGGGGGAACAGTAAGAAGCCACAAAGATCAAGGAGGAGGTTTAAAATAGTGTGTCCATTATAAGAGTAGAAACTGAGCACATGTCTTTCATTAGCCAGGCATTTGAGTGCTTATTATCTGCCAGGCGTGGGGACTTTAAGAGGGCACAAGAACATTCAAAGAATTAGTGTGTGTGAGGCGCTGAGAACATCTGGCCTAATGTGGGCTCGAACAGAAGCAAAAGCACCAGCACACACTGAGCACCTACTGTGTGTGTGCTGGGGAGACGTGCATAAGATGTGCATTCAAGAGAAGATAAAGCAAAAATTGCTTGTTATGGGATAAACCTGAAATTTAAAAATAGAAGCATGAGCAAATTTATTTATGTCCTATTACACAAGCTCCTCCATTCTCCACCTCCACCCCCCACCTCCTCGATCAGTCACATTCAGGGATCTGAGCATTCATATGAATTAAGCAGATTCAATGGCATCTTGGGGTTGGAAGGAGGAGAAAAGAAGAAGGTGGAAGAATGAGATGGAGAGACAAATTGAAAAGAGATTGGATATTATAAGTCAACACACGAATCTCTTGGAGAAGGAACTAGGGATCAGGCAGAGACCTGGAATGTTTCAGCTGGAACAATCCCATCCTTAATGATGGCGATAAAAGCTCACATCTATTAAGTATGTCCAGTGACAGGCACTGTTCTAAGCCTGTTACTTGTATTAGTACATCTAATCCTCCAATTATCCTGTGAGGTAGCTTCTATCACAAATTCTGTCTTGCTGATGAGAAACCAGGGAGCTCAGAGAAGGCCAGTGACTTGACCCAGAGTATTGCCACCAAGAGGTAGCCTCCCAGCTAAGCCTGCTTAAGGTTCCACAGCTTCTGCTTAACTGCCTGACACAGCGAGGCAGGTGAGGTCATGGTGGGCTGTGTAATACCGCTGCAGCCCAGTAGGGGTGGGTTTAGAGCA
Source organism: Hipposideros armiger (assembly GCF_001890085.2). Classification (NCBI taxonomy): domain Eukaryota; kingdom Metazoa; phylum Chordata; class Mammalia; order Chiroptera; family Hipposideridae; genus Hipposideros; species Hipposideros armiger. Next base: position 2,255,002 of record NW_017731598.1, read on the forward strand.
GAAGTGTGGAGTGGGACTGCCATGCTCACCATTTATTAACTCTGTGGACTTGGACAAGTTCTTTGCCCTGTCTGTGTCTTAGATTTCTTATATATTAAATGAAGATTGAGGATGACGACGATGGCAGCACAGCTTATAGGATGGTTGTAAGGGTTTAATACAATTCTGCATAGAAGGGGATTAGCACAGTGGCCTGGCCCAACCAGTGCTTGATAAATAGCAGGCTTTCCTGAGACTGATTTGCTTCCTGGGAGAGCTTCCTGCCATCCCATCGCAGCTTCATGGACGCCCTGTGGACTCATGTTGACTCAGCACCAGTGTCCAGCCTTCAGTGCTCACACATGCAGGGAGGGGCTGGAGGCTTGCGGAAGAGGCCAGACCGCAACACACTGTGGGAGCCACAGAGAGGCAGAATGCTGATGAGCAGGGGCCCTGCCCGTGGAGCCTGGCCCCACACTGATGGGCAGGTTGGGAAATGAGGATGACTGTGCCAGGCCTGTGGGAACAGCTCCGACATGGCAGCCTGGGGTTGGCCATGGGGATGCTGGAGGACATGGGCTGGTCTCTACCTTAAAGTGAGGGCAAAAGTCTCTACTACACACATCAATTAGGGGACCAGCCAGCGTCTTCCCAAGAGCCCGGCAGGCCTGGCTGGTCAGAGAGCAGGTCTGGGTGGAGCAGTGGGGAGAAGGCCACGGGGCTGTGAGAGGAAGCATGGGGGAGGGGGACTTGGCCACTCCAGGGGTGAGTCTCTCCCCAGCTTTGGTCAGATCTCCACTCTTTTGACCAGGTATGCATGATTTTCTCTCTCCTTCTATTCCTTTTGGTGAAGGCCACTCTGTGGCCATAGGTGAGGCACAGCCAAGGCCAAGGTCCTCCTTTCCAGAGCTGCTGTGGACTGGGCTGACTATGCAGTTTGAATGTGCAGGGCTTATTCTGCAGTAAGTCAATAAATGTGCCAATAAAAAAAGAAGACCTTTAGAAACGTGTTTATGCAGATAATTCTGTCCCACCTGTCGCAGAGAGAGGCACGGCAACCATCTGCTAGATTCTTTATTCCCACCCCTCCTTGTTCATTTTTAACCGCAGAATTTCACAGTTTGCATTACTTATTTAAATCTGTTATTTAAAAAGACACATGTATTGCTAAGTAAGGCGACGGCAGCTTTTGCCCATTGAAGCCTGTTCTTTCCATTCTCTGTAGCTGGCTGTAGCCCCATGAGAGAGGGTCGTGTGCATACCTGGTGTCCCTTGACCAGGCTGGATTTAGGACTATCCACTTTGGCTGGATTAGGAAGTAAAACCGGAAGCTCTGTACTTGAGTAGGGGGAGGGGGTGCAGGGTTCCAGCCTTGGAGCTTCATTGCTGACTTTCCTTGTCATTTACTGTGAAATCTAATGCGACATATCTTTAAGACTAACAATGTGACCCCGGTGTCTTGATCTCTACTCTAGGGGAGGTTGGCCCCTACTTTAACCCAGGGACAATACTGTTGTGTGTTCAAACACAATGCTTTTCAAGGCACACTACGTAGCCAGACCATTGATTCAGTTATTCAGAACCTACTATGTGCCAGACACTGTGTACAAAGCACCAGTGATACCGGGATGAGAGATGAAGTCTCCCACCTCCGTGGAGCTGACACTTTAGTGGGGAGAGACAGACAAGAAAAGTCAACAAGGACAAAATGTGTTAAGTGCTGCGAAGGAACAGATTGGGCGCAATGATAGAGAAAGAATTGCGAGGAAGACCCACGGGCAACAGGGGCCTCTGGGAAGTGACGTGGAAGCTGGGACCTGAAGGAAAACAGGCATTAACCACACTCCACACAGAGGAAAAATATGTATGTGTGGAGGGGAGGAGGTTTCGGGCCAAGCAATGGCAATGAGGAGAGTTTTGCGTGAGGAGCAGGACAATAATCCGGCCCTGGGGCTCTTTCTCACCCCCTACCTACAAGACCCCGGGTCCCCTCCTGGCCTCCTCTGCCCCTGGAGCTTCTCAAGAATGGGAAGGACCAGGCCCTGTGCTTCTCCCATTCCTGGCAGAGCTCCCTGGAGGGCCTGATGTCGCTGCTTACCCAGTATTCCAGGCATTGCCTGTGCCTGCACCTGGCCAGAGTCCCGGACGAGCTCTGAAACTCCTCCCCTCCATAGTGCTCACATCCTGCCCTGCCCCTCCTACCCTACTGGAGCTGCACCGCTCACCAGCCCTGCTGCCCTCTCCCGTCTCTGATCACCTGTCCTGCAGCCTCTTCACCCTGTTTTTTTGCTATAGACACGAGGCATCATTCACTGCTCCCTTCCACACCGTCAGCCTTCAGCCCACTCTCAGGAATGGGCTACTGCCTATCTGCCTTTCTTCCTGGTGACATCTGATGTCTCCTTCAAGGTCTCTTTAAATGCCATCCCCTCCCACAGCCCCAGATGCTTTCCTCTGTGCTCCTGGCACTTTACTGTAATACTTACCCCATTGTTAATACTGGTGTCTTTCTCCCTGGCTTCCCAGGGACAGGCTCTGAAGTGCCTTTATATTTGTGTATTTAGTACTTGATGCAGAGCAGATTATCAATAAAGGTTTGTTCAATGAATCTCTCATGAAACCCTTACAATAATAATCTGCTTCATTTATTCAGCGCTTACCAAAGCTCTTTCAAAACTCTGTCCCATTTTATGTCCACAGCACTCTATAAGAATAGGTGGTGACCCACTGCACAGGGCGGGCAATGAGAAAGGTTATTTGATTTATTCTAGACCATACACCGGTGACAGGGCTGGGACAGTCCTAATGTCCTTACTCCTAGTGCAGTGCTCTTCACCAACCTTACAGCCCACAAAGCATGGGGCCAGAGGAAAGCCAGATTTCTCAGGAATTAACATTAAGGTATAAGTTGAGTGTACACACCTGTTATGACACAAACTTTTAAAAACTGCATCTTAAAATATGAGGTAATACAGTTTTTCAGTAATTCACTCAAAGAGCATGTATTGAGCACTTATTGTCTACTGAGCTGTGTACTCTGGGAGACACCAAAGAATTACAAGTCCCTCCTTCATAGCATTCAGAGTTATTCAGGAGAGCGGACCCAGGATAACACAACAAATGGAGAACAGGAATCAGTATAAGACATGTATGGTCAGGTAGGTGCAGAAACCCTGTATGGCACAGAGTCGTTCCAGAAAGACCCTTTGGAAGGCTCCAGGAAGTCATTCCCAGGTAGGAAGAGGAGTGAGAGCAGAGAGGAAATGTGGGAAAGAGAAGGAACAAGAAGGTGCAGTGGGAATAGAGGCGGTGGTGGTGATGGTGGAGGGGGCTGGCCGCAGGGAGGAGCTTCATGGGGGCACCTGTGGGAGTGTTGCCTCTGGGGACCAGAAGAGAACCTTGAGAGGATCATCTTCCTGGGTATCTTGGCCACAAGTAAAGCATTTCTCTTCCTCAGTTGCCAGAAGCAGTTTGGAGGAAAACAAACTCAGCCTCTGCACACACAGGATGCCTCACCCCAGGGGATTCTAATAGGGTAGGACCTGTCTTTCCAACTCAGCTCTGCTCAGCCCAGCTCCTCACATTACCTGTCAGTCACAGGTCAGCATTCCCTGTCCTCAACTTCCACGGACACAACTAGTAAAATAGGTGAGACACGCAAAGATTTCTATGTATTCTCTGTCCCAACCTCAATCATGACAAGTCACTTCCCATTACCTCCACCTACCGCCATCCCAGGCTCTCCTAACCAGAATCAAGACCCAGCTCCTTCAGTGAACGTGGGACCTGGGGGACGACGGGCAGTCTCCAGCACTGACGGGAGAGCCTCTGGAGGACACTGGACTCGGCTGAGTGCGACGCCTCCCCTTGCAAACTGAGCCCATGGTGAAATGGGCAAGAGGAGAGAAGGGGTAGTTGAAAGCCCATGACTCTATCTATTGAGGTTGTGCTGGAACCCCAGAGAGGCTCCAATGCGTCCCTAACTTGTCGTTTAAGGTTGTAAGGAGGTTCCTGAAGGACCCAGCACATGTGAGTCTCATGAAAAAGCAGGTTTTGTGTGGCCCTTCTGTATTTCCTCTTTCAGAGCGAGGCATCAGGCTGGTTGGCCACCAGGCAACCTCTATGTCTTTTCACTCCGTCATCAGGCAGCACTAATGTATTCCAGCAGTTCTTTAACCTCAAAGACCTGTGGGTCACTGCAGAGCCGATCACACGCAGAACATCTCTGATGGAGCCCACGGCCTCATCACAATGTCCTTGAGCTATTCATGGCCTGTAGAGGTCATCAAGTGCAAGGTCATATAGTCCCACATCACTCTCGTGAGTCAACACAAGAGCTGGTCACTGATGAAAACATCTATTGTGCTCCAATAGATTTCCTGGAGGAAGGGTCCCCATCTCTTTTCATAACTTCTCTCAATGTTTGACCTTCCTTGTTTGTCTTTAACCTGAATCTAATTTCCTACTATAATGTAAGCCAGTTCTTTTCGTTTGCTCCTCAGAGACAGCCCACTGAGTGAGAAACTTCAGGCTCTGTGCCATTATACTGGGAGTATAAGGGTGGGGAAGAAAAGACAAAAGGGGAAATTCCTGCCGCCATTTTTAAACCCACGAGCAGGACTATGGTGGATGCAGCAATGACCACGACAGTTCCCATTTAGTGGGCTCCCACTCTGTATTAGGCACCCTTTATGGACTTTACAAACATCTCATTTGATCATGATGTGTAGCCTCATGATATTTACAAACGAGGAAACTGGAGCTCAGAGATGTAGTCACTTGTCTGATGTCATAGCAGTCGAGGGCAAAGCTCACATCTAAGCAGAGGTTTAGGCTTTCTACCTTATAATATTCATCTATTCAAAAACCATTTGTGGAGTATCTACTGCATGGCAGGCACTGTGAAGCATTGAGGACACAGACATATACAAACACAGAGACAAATGTCTCTGCCTCACTGGATTTGCAGACATTCACAGAATCACAGCTGTAATAGAGAGGCAAGCAGCTATGCACAGATGAGTCACAGAGGCCCAGAGACGCTGAGGGGCACGCTAGTGGCCACTCAGGAAATCTAACTGCAGAGCCAAGTGTCCTGATGCTTGGCCCCTCCTTGCTATTCCTCCCATCTTTGGAAGTGAACCTTTACTAGGTGGTCAAAAGCAGCTTTTATTTTCTGGATTCCCTATCCAGGAAGTTCTGTTCTCTGCTTTGGAGGGGTTTTACTAGCCAAAGACGACTTGTCCTGAAGACCCTGGCATGCCAGCCCCTGGTGTGCTGAGCTGCCTGGATGCCTGCCACTGGCAGAGGGCTATGTTCCTTGTCTTAGACCTTCATCTTTTGGAAATATGTGAATGCACGACATGGCTTTTTTTTTTTTAATGCATGGTATTTATGAGCTTCCCCCCCGGGGCTTACCATGTTCTGAAATGTGAACATGGCAAACAGGATGGATACATTTTTAGAT
>NW_017731598.1:2261717-2269978 GCF_001890085.2 Hipposideros armiger
TTTTGTACAAAGGAATACAAATACAACTTATCACGGATTTATTATTAGAAACAATGCAATCTAGAAGGCAGTGGAATGCATCTTAAAGTGTTGAAAGAAAAATAAAAAATCAACCCAGAATTCTAAATCTAGCAAAAATAGAATTCAAAAATGAAGGTGAAATGATGACTTTTTCAGACAGACAAAAGATGAGAGCATTTGTTGCCAGTAGGCTTGAACTTAAAAAATATGAACGTTCTTCAGGCAGTAAGAAAATGATGCCAGATGGAAACTTGGATCGACACAAAAGACAAGAGAGATCAGGAAATGGTAAATATGTGGGTAAAAATAAAAGGCCTTTGTTTTTTTCATTTAAAAATTAAAAAATAATAATGATTGAAAGCAAAAGAATGTATTGTTTATATAAATGTCTAACCACTCTGCTGTACACCTGAAACTAATATAACATAATGTTGAATGTAAACTGTAACTATAAAAAATAACTAGAAAATTATTTTTAAAAAGAATGTATTGTGGTGTTAATAACATATGCAGCAGTAAAATGCATGACAACAATAGCACAAAGCACAGAAGGGAAAATGGAGGTATAGTATTGGTAGGTTTTTTATGTGAAGTAGTATACTATTATGTGAAGGTAGGCTGTAACACATTAATTATGCATATTTTAAACCCTAGAATAACTATTAAAAAAATAAAACAAGGTGATATAGCTAGCAAGTCAATAGAGAGACAAAAATGGAATACTAAAAACATGCACAATTTATGCAAAAAAAGAAAGACAAAAGGAATAAAAAGGGAATAAAGAACAGATGGGGCAAATAGAAAAGAAGTGGCAAGATGGTAGATATAAGCCTGACTATCAATAATTACATTGAATGTAAATGATCTAAGCACCTTCTCTTGATGAGCAGATGGGTTTCAGAAACAGAGACCCTCCCCCTTGCGGTGGCTCAGGGAAGTGGGGGTTAGTGTAAGAATCTATGTGGAAGGAATGACGACTTCTAGAGTAGGAGCTTTGACTCAGCTGGTTCTCCTGGGAGCTGGGACTGAGATGGGAAAGCTATTCCAAGCGAAGGCCACACTCCTCATCTTTCCAGGAACTTGTGGCCTCTAGCTGTTGCTGTTGTCTAAGTGTCTGCTCCATTCTCCCGTCTCTGCCTCTGGCTCTTTGATGTCCGCTGACCTCACGTGACCATCATGGTGACCACCTGCTCCTCTCCCCTTGCTTCACCACAACCTGCTTTGGCTCCCATTTCGAAACGTCAACAGCTTCTCGGTCTCCCACACTTGGGTCCTGAAGGGGGAATCTTAAGTGGCCCAGATCATCTTTTTCACCAGGTCTCACAGCTCAGTGGCCTTGGGAGAGGTTTCCTTAGCTCAGAGGTCCACCTGGTCCAGTTAGCTATACCTGAGATGGGATGAGGGGCAGTTTTCATGGGAGTGGGTATGGAAGGCTGAAACAAGATTGGCCTCTCATCTGACATCTTTTTTCTTAATGACAACAGAGGAGACAAAAGCCGTTCTTTTGAGGATTCAGAGATGGCCTTCTCTTCTCCAAAAAGAAAGCAAATGTTATCTATAAAGTCTAGTGTAATTCCATGGCAACTGTGGAATGTTCGAAAATTCACACAGAAAAAATCTGTATGTGGCAATAGCTAGATTTAGACCGTGAAGGTTTGAAAAGGAGAGAAAAGAACATTAGTTCATCGTTGCCCTCTTGGAGAACGAGGCATAACAGCATAACATTCATAGCTGACTCTCTTACTAAAGATCCTCCTTTTGTCTGATTCTAGCAGAGGAGTTTCACAATTTGCTTTGTTAAATCCTCACTTTCCTGGGAGGAAACTGAGAAGGTTAGAGTGAAATGCTGGTCAAGACAGGCTGTAATTCCCTAAAGGTGTTGGACATGACAAACAAGCAGGTGTTAGAGTAGAAAGGGCATTGATCAACACGCACCCTTTTTGCTCCCTGCACCAAGCGGGAGACCTAAGCCACCTCTGGGATTCTGAATTCCCCTGTCTGAGACAGGCCTCGCTCCATGTGGATTTAGAGTCCATGGGGATGGGGTAGGGCCCTTACTTCCAGCGCCTCAGCCAACCTTGCCAGGAAGGCTTGGAGCTACTCCCCGGCCTGGGACTACCACTGGGAAGCAACAGGCTGAAAGCTCTGAGCCGGGGCATTCAAACTGCTGGAAGGATCACAGAAATCTGCCCAAGCCAGAGCAGACATGGCCACAGAGCCAAGCACCTCTCCCAAGGTCAGGAGAGCAGGAAGCCCCGCCCTGCTCACACAGCCTCTGGGAGACCACACTTTATTATTATTGCTTTTATCATATTAACACAAGGAATCAAAAGCATTTTCAATATCCAAAATCACATACTTGGAAGTCACAGGAGGTTATAATAATACAAAACCTACAAAGAGTTGGCCACTTGTCTGGGCTTTGAAGCTCAGATGGACTTGAAGCATGTCGCTTGGCCTTTTGCCACCAGGTTGCCCTGCCTCAGCAAGGCCACGTTCTAATGTTCTATCCAAATGTTGTCATCTCTAGAAAGGCTTGCAAGAACTAGGACTTGGAAATCTGCTTGGTAAAGAGAGCTTTCTGTTAGAAAGTCCTGCCAGCTGCAGTGGAGGCCTGAAAGGCAGGTGCAGTGGGGTCAGGATGGGCCTGGGCCTCAGGTGTCTGCATCCATTGCTGGTTTTCTGCCCCCAGGGGCTTCTCTGCCCACTATTGTCATAGTGCCGACTGGCTCCAGATTGGGGGGAGCGGGGTAGGGTGGGGGGGGTGGAGGTATATGCCAAGCTCTGGGAGGCCCCACCCACTCCTGTAGGGGAGAGAGCAAGGGAGAGGCACAGGGAAGGGAAGACAGTCACTGAGGGATATGCCAGTGAGCTCTGGTCAGCTGAGAGGCAACGCTATGAAGGACTCACGGAGGTTCAGTGCAAAATGCACCTGGGGGTCACCCTACAGAGGGCGAGCAGGGTGGAGCAGCGAGGAAGCTGGGGTACTTCCACCCACGCAGGTCCCTTGTGATTTGATGGGTGCTCCTAAAAGGCATTACCTCCCCCAGACTTTCAGTCCAACCTGCCAGAGGACAGAGCATGCTTCTAGGACCAGAGAAGGCTCTCAGGTAGTCTCAGGTGATTGGGGTAGGAAGTCAGCTGCATGTATAGGAACAGTCCTCTGAACCTGAAGGTAACCTCCGGTGGTCCAGGGCAATGTGCGTGGGACACAGACCATGCCACACTGACCACGGCCCCCAGGCTGGCTCTCACACAGGTGCTGACGCCATCCGTGGTGACTCAGGAACCTAACTCTGTCCCCAGAGTCAACCCTGAGCAGCTATCTCTACCTCTAAGCCTTGTTTTGCTCTTCAATTGAAGTGGGGTTACTCACTTTCCCCCTAAGAATGTTGTCATCCCCAAAGGAGGAAATGGATGTGGAGAGGGCTCTAGAGACATAAATGGTCATGAAGAATAAGCAAGTCCCCAACACCTAAAATAAGTAGCAGGCTGTCTGCCACCTCTGCACACCATACCCATGTCCCCCAGCTCTGAACACCACTGCCCAAATCTGAAAAATACTCTGAAATGGCATTGCTGTGTGGTTTTTGAGAAATGACATGCACCAAAACTCACATTATTTGACTCATTTACCACATGCTGCAGTTACTGTCATACTCTTGACCATTATGGAAGTTTCAATATTAGTAAGAGCCGGTGTGGCTATCCCGGTGCATTCCTGCCGATTAGCTACTTGCCTACATCTCGCTCGCCTGATCCCAGATGTTCTCCAGCCTCCAGTCCTTCTGTTTCTTCTTTTTCCCTTCATTACTGCCAGTGCACCCTGCTCCCTCCCAACAATAAGGCGTTCCTAAGGTGCGGTTTCACCCTAGCAACTGCCTGCTGAAGAGTCAAGAGGGCTTTCTTCTTTCTCTTTTTATTGTACTAGACTTCTAATGGGACATTCAAATAAGCGAACAACACAAGACAAAACCAGTTCTTTCAGCGGGGCTGGGGGCAGGGCAAGGGGAAGCCATTTGTTCAACACGCAACACTCCCTGAGGCTGGCTGAGTGTTCGGCACTGTGACAGTGCCGGTGATGCGAAGATAAACAAGGCTCTGTTCTTGCTCTCAGGCATTCACAACCAAGTGAAGTGTCTGGCATGAAAAAAAAGGGGGGCAGAGGGCTGTAGTGAAAACCGAAAACCAAAAACAACCCCAGTTATCATGGAGGTGTGAGCAGAATACTCGGAACACAGAGCGGCTGGGAGACGTCAGAGAAAAAAACAGAGAGGAGGTAACAGGGCCTGGGGTTGAGTAAGGCTTTGCCAGGCAGATGGGGAGGGCGGAGAGAGGGAAGGGGCAGGCAGTGTAAGGAGAAAGAACAGTAGGCACAAAGGCAGAGGGTTGAGGGAGAGAGTGGTGTGTTCCGGGGCTGTGAGAACTCCAGCATAACCCGAGCACAGAGTGCAGGGGTGGGAGAGTGACTGGAGAGAGGTTGGAAAGGTGGTCAGCGGTCAGACCACAGAGGCCCTTGTGTGGGATCAGCCTAAGGGATCTGGGTTGCATTTATGGCCCTCGGGAGTCCGTGGAGAAGTGATCTGTAGAAGTGATATTCGGTAGCTGTGGTGAGAAGAGCAGGCCTGAGTAACCAGGGCAAGGCAAAGAAAAGAGAGGTGGGAAGACCATTGAAGGCGGCCTCTACTTGCTTTAGAGTTAAGCCCAGGGCAGGCCCCAGACCGGGGCTTCACAAAAGGAATGCTTGTTTCTCATGATGAATTTTAGGGGTGTCACATTTGTTTGCTGATGTTTTATATAAAAAGCTTTGCCTAAAATGAAATTTTAAAATCACCATTAAATCTATTTCTCAGGACCCCAAACAACCTATGTGGCAACACAGCACAAAACTTGGGACCTGGGATGTTAGAATAAGAAGGGATCTCAGGGAATCTCTAGTCCAACTCCTTATTTGATGGAAGGTCTTCCAGAAACTTTGCTCAAGCTCCCTGCAAACAGACCCAGCGTGATCAGACCCTGATCCTCTGCATTGCCCATGAGGCTGAGGGGCTGAATGTGCTGCTAAATAGAGGATGCCGGAACTAAGAGTCCCACTGGGTACCATGAAGAAAATGGCTTTCAACCTTCCAGGTACCATATTTACAAATGGAATAATGTTCATTCTTACCAAGAACTCACAGTGATGATTAACATCACCAAGGCCCAAACAGTAATGCTAGGAGCAGGGATCTGGAGCTGACTGTCAACGCTGGAGGCCCTGTTCTGAGTAAGCATTATCCCATCTCCCAATCTTCTTTCAAGAACCTGCTACCAATGGTCATCACTATGTCGTATGTAAGTGGCAGCTAATGCCTACGATGATCAGTAAATTAGTTGATTGTTTCTGTTTATGTCTCTCCCTATGGTTCTGAACAAATGATGTGCATTTAGGACCTTAGTATCTCAAAAATGGGCAAAAATTACATTGGGATTAGTGGGAGAAATCAATTATTTTGCCATTATAACATTTTTTGGCAACAAAGATTTTCATCACAGGAATATAAGAGCTTTATTTAGAATAAATAAGCCAACAGGTTGAAAACACAGTTTGCTGATAATTGGTGGAAAGTGTAGTATTGAATAGAGGAAAGTAATTAATAAATGTTACATGTATACATAAATACATATGCATACATGTATGTATTCAGATCTGGATGAGATAATGTCACAGGTTAGATTCTTCAGAATCAGAGACTGAGGCAGAATTTGGGTGCAAGATATTCTTAGGGATCAATACCTGTAAAGGAAAGAGGAAGAAAGTAGGCTGGGACTGAGGGAGAAGATGAATTGCAGTGAGACCTGGGTCAATCCAGCAGGGAGCTCTGGAGTCACTAATTCTGCAGAGTCATCTGAAATGGCTGTGCCTATGCATCGCCATCTCTCTGTTACTTGTTGCAAATTGCCCTGGGAGGACCATGACCTTGAGCAAGGCAGCTCTTTGGAGTGAGGTGGCTCTTTGCAGCTGAGGCCAACCCTGAAGGAGCTGACAGCTGGAGACTGACTATTGCCCACACTTCCCGCAGATGGGTGGCAGGGATGGGGGATCTGGGCAGTGCCTCTGCATGTCTACCATAGACCATGGTGCCCTGATCCTCTTGGTCATTTAATTCTGACAGCCTCTTCTGGTTGACTCTAACTCTAGAGTTTCCCTCCCGCCTCCCTCTGCTGCCTCTCCCACTTCTCTTGGTTTACTTTCTATCTTCCTTGCTCAACTAAAGGCAATTTGAGGATAGGAGGGTGAAGAAGAAAAGAACCATTCCAATCCTTTCCCTTCACTTCTGTAGTTCTGGCTGTGACCATGTGCAAATCCTTACAGCCCCAATGACCTCCAATCCTTCAGGCTTGGCTCCAGCTTTCAGCGTCAGTGGCTTTGTACAAATCATCAATCCCCTGGAATAGTCCTCCACCCTGTCCTATTTCTATTCATCCTTCAAGACCCTTTTTAAGTCTCACCTTTTCTGCGAAAACCCAAAATCCCTTATGGTACCCTATTCTCATTGCTCGTAACCTGCATTTGAGCTTTGGTTACATTTGATGCAATATTTAACTAGACATTTTCTTAAATCCTTTGTTTTATGCAAGAAATCTTTGGAAGAATTAATAATTAAGGAGTAGGGGGGCTGGCGGAGTGGCACGTTGGTTAAGAACTGGCTTGGGATGCCAGCTCTGAGCAGCAGGGCCCCGGTTCGAACCCACATGAGGGCCAGTGACACTGCGCCCTCTATAGCTAAGATGGTGAACAACAGCTCGACCTGGAGCTGGGCTGCCATGAGTTTCCAGCGACAGCGTAGGCTGTAGCCCCTGCTGCAGTGGGCTGCCATAAGCTACGGTGAGTGGCCAGCAGCCAGCGTGAGCGGTCGGCAGCCGGTGTGAGCTGCCAAGAGCTGCTGTAAGCGGCCATCCAGAGGCGGCGACTGATCTGCCTCATCCAGGAAGAGCGCAATGATAATACCAATATGGGCCAGTGAAGCGATGTCCTCCACAACTAGATTGAAGAACGGAAGGACAGCAACTTGTCTGTTCCCCTTCCCCCGATTCCCTAGCGCTGTTCCCCCCCCACCCCCCAATTCCCCAATAAACTTAAAAAAAAGAAAAANTTTTTTTTAATGCATGGTATTTATGAGCTTCCCCCCCGGGGCTTACCATGTTCTGAAATGTGAACATGGCAAACAGGATGGATACATTTTTAGATCATTAAGTACAACCAGATGTGTGGATGGGGCTGAAGAAACACAACAAGCTTTTGTGAGGGACGCAGAGCCCTAGACACAGCCTGTTTCTCTCCTCTCTGGGGAAATGAGTTCACGACTGGCAGAAATCCACAGGCCTAGGTGTTCTCTGTATAGGAGTACCAGCTCCATGTATCCGCTGCCAGGCTGGGAGCCTGGTCCCACATCCATTCACCCAGCTCTCAAGGACAGCAGATGATAGCCAGGCGCTTGACGCAGTTCTCTCTCATCTCACTCCAACAATCACAGCCATGAAACTGATGAGGAAACTGAGGTTCAGCCTGGCTAAGTAGTTTGGCCAGATTCACACGGGTAGGCAGCAAACAGGGTTGAGATTCAGACCAGGATGACTGGGCTCCAAAATCCATTTTCCTTAAGAATACCACATCTTTGCTCTAGACCAGTCTCTTTCCCCCGGGAGCTTGCTGGTCAGGGTGGGGAGACCTGCGGGACTCCGTTCCAGGTAACAGCCAATGAGAAACTTCTCCTGGCAGTGTTGGAGCAGGCAGTGAGGAAGCTGCAGGGGGGGTGGAGTACTCATCCTTGAGGAATTCAAAACCAAAAGTAAGGCAAGACAGATGCATTCTTGAGTTGTAAGTGACACAGGTCAATACACAACCATACCTGGTTCTGGGGAAGCAAATGGTGAGTGTTTTAAGAGTTCCCAACTGTGACCTGGAGTCACTTGGAAAACATTCAGGGTAGAGGGACTGAAGATCCATCTCGAAGGTTGGGAGGAATTTGGAGAGGCAGAGGGGTGTGAGAAGCATAAGAGGCTGAGAATGTCAAAAGAACAGGGGCTCAGAAGCAAATTAAAGAGGTGGGGTTGGGAGGTGAGAAGTAATATTTATTAAGCACCTATTGTGTGTCATGAATGATGCTGGGAGCTTGTATATATTGTTTCATTTATTTAAATAAATTATATTTAGTTTTACTTTGCATATAAGAAAACACACTCATTTTAAGTGCACA
>NW_017731598.1:2277553-2300280 GCF_001890085.2 Hipposideros armiger
TTAAAAAATAATAATAATTAAGGAGTAGGGATATGTACCTATTTTATTCCCCGAACAGCCTGGGTAATATTGGGTACATGGTATGTACTCAGGTATTTTTGTATTGAATCAAAGCAAATTTCTTTTAGAAGGAATGTTCAAACTGTAAAGTGATTAGATTCCAACCATATACAAACATTTCTAGCTGTTTGCAGTTTCCTATTTGAAAAAAAAAATCAGTGATCATGAAGGGATATGGAAGATCAACATGTGAGAATTTAAATTTATTCATTTCTCAAACAGCAAAACAGCTATTTCTAGCTTCTTAACCAGGAGTGAATGGGCTTCCAGAGTCGTCCTGCAAGGGGGAAGGAATTAATGGATCCAAAGTTAGACTATGTGGTTCTTGAACTATTAACCTTAGCAGCCACCAATTGTTTCACTCAAAGCACCAGCAACTCTTGAAATCTAATTTTAAACTCTATAAGGTGCATCAAATAAAGAAAAAGTAGCATATTCCCCTTGGCATATTTAAGGTAATTTAAACTCATTCAAAACTGATGGCTCCTTAGACCAGCGATTCATCAAGTGTAGTATGTGGGCTCCTGGGGGCTCTGGGATCTTTTCAGGAAGTCTGAGGTCAAAACAATTTTATAATAATACTAAGATATTATTTGCTTTTTTCACTGTCATTCTGTCATAAGTATACAGTGGAATTTTCCAGAGGCCACGTGGTATATCATCGCTGTGACAACTAATAGGATGTATGTTTTGTGAGTTCTTGTGTTTTTAAGAATTTTCTAAGGTAGTAGGTTTAGGGCATAAATATGTGCATTTTCAGAGATTAATTCAGTTTGTTCTTAATATTTTAACTATGCTCTTATTTTCTTTCATTATACTTGCTGTAATTTCTATAACTTCATTATTGTCCAATGCATTGTTCTGAAATCCCAAAGTTTTCCTTGCATCTACTGGAAACTCAACAAGAAATGAGTATACTTTGTTGTTGTTGAAATAATATATAAAATTTTTTTAAAAAAACTTTTCAAAGTTTATAAAGTTTATCTAAAACTGCTATTACTTTAGAATTCATTATCTTATTCTAAAATAAAGAGAAAATTTATTTATAGGATATTTTTCTAATCTGTAAAGATGGATCAGTGAAAAACAAGAGATAAGAAGATTCACTTTCTTAATCCACACCTGTAGTGCCTTATGTCCAAAGATGCTTAAAAAGATGAAAATGAAATATCAGAGTTCCCTAACTCATGGAAGAAAGGATTGACCTCAAAGAAAGTGGATGAAACTGTTAATAAGAAATGAAAATATGATGAAAGGTACCTTCCCCTCACCTGCATGGATGCTAATAATTCACCTTTTTAGGTCTTATGCAACAAAACAATCTCAAGTTGTCATTTTGAGACTGAGCAGAGTTTAAAAAAAAAGGAATAGTTTAAATGTAGAGGCGATGTGCTCTTTAAAAGCTAAAAATGATCTGTTTCAGGTTTTCAAAAGAAATGGAAAAGATCCTGAGCCATCTTACAGGGTGAGTTTTTGTATTTCAGTGGCTGGAGAAGTACACACAACAACTGAAAGAATAATACAGCCTTCCATAGTTGACACTGCCAAATGCCTGTTGGATAAAAAGTCAGTAGAGGAAACAAGTGCCCCTTCTCATTGTCAAGTGACAGATTTCACTGTAACAGGAAGTTAGTATCTCATCTACAGAATTGCACGTGTTCCTTAAAAATGGACAGACGTGGCTGGAATTGCTGCTTTGCTTATATTTGTCCATATTAGCCCCCAATGAGTCACTGAAGATCTTTTTTTATACAAATGCTTGGCAACAAACCCATGTGCTGAAATGGTTAAAGTGTTGAATAACTTTTTCAACACAACTGTGTTGAAATTTTCATTGATGGTGCAAGAGCAATGATGGACAAAAATGGTACCTTCACACCAATCAAGGCAGTGGCAGCAATCTCTACTAGGAGTTAACTGCATTCTTTACCGCCATGTGCTGGCAAAACAGACAAAGCCGGCTCGAGCTAAGAATGTCCTTGATAAAGCAGTAAACATGATTAGTTTTATTAAATTTCAGCTCCTGTGTACACACATTTTTGATATTGTGTGACAAAATGGGAGTGCTCTGAAGCATTCTGCTGCATCCTGAAGGAAATGGTTGTCTCCAAGAAAAGCACTTGTGTGACTGTTTTGAGTTTCAAACTGAACTAGCCGCTTTTGAAAGGAACACCATTTTTATTTGAAAGAACGACTGACAAACCATGGTTTATCAGACTTGAGTATCTGGCAGACATTTTCTTAAAAATGTCACTTTAAGGAAAACAACTGACAGTATTTGTTGGTAAGAATAAATTTTGAGCTCTCAAGCAAAAACTACAATTTTAGAATCCTTGTATCCAATATTATGAGTTGCTCAATACTTAAAGATGAGATCAGGGGTGTTATTACCAAGTGTGATTTTTTTTGTATTGTATATTGAAACGAGTAAACATTTGGAAAAACTACATAATTAGGTGAATATTTTCCAAATGACCAATGCATGATGCTACAAAATCCACTCAAGAGTGCACGATGAACCATTTTAATGTAATAAGTTCATTGACAGAATTTCAGACTCTACTTTGCAACAAGCCTTTAAGAAACTACAGTTTGCTGAGTTTTGCTCTGGTATCATCAAAAAATATCCATAATTATTTGAGAAGGCTATTAAAATACTCCCCTACTTTTACAACTTCATATCTATGTGAGGCCAGATTTTCTTCAGATTCTTCAACCAGAGCAACTTATTGAATCGAGAGGCAGATAAGACTATCCAGCTGGCTTCTGCTAAGCCAGATATTAAATAGCCTTTAAAAAATTAAAATAATACTGCTCTTCATGCTAAAGTTTGTTTAACAAAATATAGTCTTTTTCAAAAAATGTTATTTATGTTAATACATAATGGATTTATTATTATATTTAAATTTGTTTTAATTTCTAATATGGTAAATATTGATAAAGAACAAATCAAAGTTTTTTGGGGTCATCAATCATTTTATAGAGTGTAATGGAATCCAAAGACCAAAAAGTTTGAGACCGCTGTACTAAACTGATGAGAACCTACGGTATGTTAGGAAATGGACACAAGTGATCTGAGGTGTGCATCAGTTGGAGGAGAGAAGTAGTTCTAACTAATTCCAGAAAGAAACAAGAGAACATAGACACAGATAAAAGGCCACACAACTGCCATGCCTGAATGTCTGGTGGACTAGAACACAGGTTTTGTAGGGTTGGGCCATGTCTTTCCTTGGAGGAGTCATTTATTGAGACTTCCTGGCAAGTATAGTGATATTCTTTCTCCAAGATGTGGGGTTGGAACATCTCAGGTGGTTATTATTATTTTTAACCACTTAATATAATGAACCCCCCAAAAATTCAAATTAAGGATATTTTGGGTCATTCAATCTTTTTCTTTCATTCAGTAAGAGAATAAAATAATCACAGGATCAAAAACTACCAAGTTTTTAAACCTAAAAGAACTAGAATCACCCAAAGACAGATCAGGGGTAAATTGGGATTGGAATTATGCTCTCCTCAAAATTTTTCTGGTTTATATAAAAAAAATCATGGTATTAGCTTTCTAGAACTTAAGGAAGAATCAAATGATTTAAGGTAGACTTGAGCTTCAATTGTAAGGACATGGCCAGAGTGGTTTGTTTTGGAATTCCATTCATTCGCCTTGACCTTTCTTCCCACACTGCCAGACGTGGGAGAAATACGGGCCTCTGCGCTGAACAGCACACACGCTGTTACTCAAACCAGGGCCTCAGGACAAGATGTGCACTAGGAAGTTACAGAACATAAAAGTCAAAATACCACTTTCTTTGGCTTGATCTATATTGTGGTGTTCAGGGACACTCCTTAAAAGGGTAATATAGTTTTCAGAACATTCTGTTAGAAACCCTTCCAGCATAGGTCCAAGGACAAGAGGCTAAACACTTTGCTTTACAGAATGAAAGCACCACTTTGGTATCCATCTGGCATACATAGGAGCGACAGCAACATGGTCTTTTACCGATGTCCCACTGTTTCTGGTCTCTTTTTTAGGGAAAAATTTATGTTAATTAGGTAGAAGCACTTTCCCCCTTGTACTGATGCATCGGTCCTGAGTCCCACTGCTCAACAAATGGTAGGCACTTTAACTTCAAAACCAACATCTTTGACTATGTCTTTCAATAAAATGCCACACTAAACACTCTCTACAATTCTACAATCAGATGTGAATGCACTCTTTATGATTTAAACAAGGGTGTATAATCAGCAGAATGATACAATAAGGCCTACAAGATTGAGTCTCAATTTTAAAATTAACCAAGTAAGAGACTTTTAACTATAAGGCAGTTAACTGATGGAGTTATAAGGCTAGAATAAAGAACGATGACTTTTTAATAAAAGTTTTTGATGTAAGGTGCCAAACTAGCAGTTACACAATGCTCTTTTTCTTTAATTCTTTCAAATCAGGGATTTAGGTTTTAGGGCAAAAGAACATGCTTTATGCTTTTTAAATATATGCTCAATAGATACTTAAGTTACTTCATCTTTGAAAATGAATTCTTTCTTTCAATCAACATTTACTGAGTGCCTGCCATGCGCCAAGTGCTGGGCTGGGCACTAGGAGTACAGCTGGAAACATAATGGTGAGGTCGCTGCCCTAAAGAGGCCCACAGTAACAACTTAGCAATGATTCGTGTATAAAATGGGGAGTGATGAACAAATACGATGTAACCCAGGGAGTTCTTCCAGAAATCTCAGTCATGACAGGAGCCACACTTGTTTTCAAAGTCTGAGGCAGCAATTGATACCAATGTGGATTTCCCACAGGATGACACAGATGTGATCATTTCTGTTGGTGGTACAAGATGGTGACAGCAGGTCTTATGGCTCACTGGGGCCATGCCCCTTGCCATGTATGTGTGTGTGTCCTGGTCCTATGGTCATAGCCAAGGTTATAAAATAGAATGGTACATTTAGAGAAAAAAACCCAAAACTTTAATGAAACTTTTCTATGTGTACTGCCACATTTCTACCAGGATGTAAAAACATGAACTAAATTTATAATAACTATCCTTCTACTGACTCCAGAGATAAATTCTTTCACTTTGTGGAGAAACTAAAACATTTTATGAGCATTGAAGTGAAAATTTGCATAGAATTATGGTTGGCTTTATCCTGCTTCCAAGTAATTTCCTGAGCAAGAAGTTTTATAGACTTATTCATCATGAAGATTTAGAGATAATGTTTCAACATTTTGACTATGTCTTTCAATAAAACTCCATACTAAGCCAACAGTATCTAGCAGAACTACCGGCTGAATTTACATTTTAGTCAAGCCTTCAGTGGTAAAAAGAAAGACCAATTTTGATCAGGAGCTCTACATTTCAGTTCTGTGTTTCTACTAATGGAATAATATGCATGATGGATGTAAGGATAAAGAAAACCATAATAACATTTATTGAGCACTTACTATTTATATACACCGGGCACTGCGCTATGTATGCATTTATCAAGAATTATTCAATATAATATTCCCACACCACAATGAGGTAGATAGATGAGGTAGATGATGAAACTGAGCCTGAGGGGTTTAGAAACTTACTGTTTAGTAGGTAGCTGAGCTGAAGCACAGTCCGGGCAGTCTGACAATAGCTATACAACTATGAAATTTGAGTTTATCAGAAAAAAAAATGTTAAAGAATAACTTTCTTAGCTTAAAAATTATTTTAAATAAATCTGTCTTATATGAACTCATATACACAAATTACAAAATGTTCATTTTTCCAAATGCAACAGAGTTCTCAAAATGGTGCCTTATCTTCCATTTCTTATCTGAGATGGTTTCCAAAATATGATTCTGAGATAGGCAGATTTTTGTCTTTTATGACAAGAAGAAACAAAGGCCAACAGAAATTGTGATTTGACCAAGACGATACCAGTGGTAGTCAAGTCTTCTAACCTGAACTCAAGTCTGCTACCGCCCCCCACACACCCCAACTCCCTAACATCTCATAAGATCTCGGACATTATTCAAGGGCATTGCTTTCCACTAAAAAATGACTTTCAGCACCATATAACTTAGGGTCTGTATTTTCACAGGTATACTTACCTCCAATGACAGTAGACTATTGCCTTGGTGTTTCCTAAGGCATTCAACTGTTCTGTGTATTATCCACGGCTTCGTCCACTCACTACAGGAAAGCCATTATGTTAATTATCTCCTTATCTCTTTTTTAAAGCTATCTGGATGGAAAGCTTTGTGCTCACACCACAAGAGAGAACACATACCTACATCTCATTCATTCAAACATGGTCATGAGTCCTCCTGAGTCCCTTCCCTCATTTTATAAGGATTGAAGAGATAGTAATACTACACCTGACCACAAGAGGTTTAATTCAGTGAACTGAGGCTCTAATTACAATCCATTTGAAAATGTGATACCATACTTGTATTTCTCCATTTCCAAAGTGGCATTCTTTCGTGGTTTTACTAAATAGCTTTAAGGTTATAAAAGCAATTACTTTTATGTATCTATTTATCTATTTCTAGCTACTATCTATCTATCTATCTATTTATCTATCTATCTATCTATCATCTATCTATCTAATCTATCATCTTCCTTCTTTGTATTGGAACTCACTAGAAGCTACCCAAAGAACTCTGAAAAAAATATGCATGCTTAGAAAAATCACAGCATATAAGGAAGGAAGATGATTTGAATACTAAGAAAACAAGATTGAGGAAACAGATGAAGGGGGAAAAAAGTAGAGCTTTTTTGATTTTTTCACCCCCTTTTGATTTTATCACTCCCAGGGCCCTGCATGCTGAATATTCAGGCAGAAAATACAATCTATATACTTTTTAGGAAATCTACTCTCAAACAACTTTTAGAAGTCTCAGATATGGCTATTTCCAATTTTCTGCTTTTAATAAGTCTGCATTCTTTTAAATACAGGTATTTTCAAAAGTTCATGTTCATCCACTTTGCTTTTACAAAAGACCTACCTGTTTTTGCTAACTGAAAGAAATCCAAAGAGGATTTTCACATTTACAATAAAAGACAAAAAGTGAAGACAGCGTTCACTGTTTGTTTTGCAGTGAGCCATTACAGAGGCAGCAGGCACCCCGGGCAGGGAGAGTGGTACCGCCAGCTCCTTCCTGGGGAAACCACACAGCACATCTCAGCATCAAGCCTCCATAGCTTTGAATGGTGTCTGTGAGCAGCTGTGCTATATCTTCATTTACTTTGTGCATCGTTAGTAAGATGTGTCTTAAAAGTAATTATTTTTTCACATTATGCCATTTTGGCTTATGAAAGGTTTCATAGAATGCCTACTTTTGGATAGTGGGGGAAGCCTGCATCTATCAATAGTTGTACTTTTAGCATCTACAACAGCATATTTCATCTTAAAGTGCGAGCTTTTCAAGAGGAACTATTTTAGAGTCACCTGTTTTTGCTACACAGCTGTGGCATGTTGAAAGATGACCCAAATGAACTGACAAAAGATATCTGATCTTATTACTAGGAAAGTATTTCGATTTAAACACACATACAGTTTGTTATGTTTGAGAAAAGTAGATGATGTATAAAGAAATAGTCAATGGAATAATGTTAATGGATCATGGGAAAACTCAGCTACCCAACTCCTATTACACTTCTACCTTTTTCTGAAAAAGGCAGAGCAAATTCTGGCAAGAAGGAATTGATGGTCCAAATGGGTAAAGAGATTCCAGAAAAAACATTAGCCGCTATAAATATTCAAATATCCTGGCTTAGATTGGTCTTTTCCAGAGAACTGAGTGTCTCCAACGAAGGTCTCTGAAGGCTCAGGCATCAGAGGTGTGTTGAGGAAAATGCAAGGCGTGCTGGAAGACTAGAGGGAGTCCTATATTTAAAAAAGGGGAGGCAAGTGGTTCAACCAACTTCAGAGCATTGAACTTGGCATAATCCTGGGCAACGTTCTGGGATGGAGTCCTAAAGGTAGGCCTTGTGAGAATTTAGAAGAGAGAACAGTAATCTCCAGGAACCAGCTTGGGCTCAATAAGAACCATATCTTTTTTCATAGGACAAAACAACTAAACAGATCATGGAAATAGATAAAGCAAATTAGATTTTAGAAGGACGTGCAATAAGATTTTCATGACATTTTTGTCGGTAGAGAAATAAAATTAAATGGATTAATTCATTCATTTATAACAAATATTAAGTATCTACTGTATGTTGTGCACTCTGGTAGGCATGGAGAATAAAACAGCAAGCAAGATAGACACGGTCTCTGTTTTTAGAGTTTCTCAAGAGGGAGAGTCAAAACTCCAAAACCCAAATAAATAAAATATTTGTTAAGTTTTTTTAATAAAAACTATGAAGAAAACAAAGGCAGGGCAACAATAGAAGTTAGTAAGGGGGAAATCTCATTTATAGGCATGATCAGATCTCTCTGAGGAGGTGACATTTAAGCTTAGGTATAAAAAAATGACAAGAATCTATCTTGCTATGTGGAAGAGTGGGAAGATGAGATTTTCAGGAGAGGGCAACATGTGCAAAGACCCTGAGGTGGGAAAGATAATGAAGTACTGGAGTTATTAAAAAAAGGCCAGTGTGGCAGGGAAGTAATGAGCAAGGGGGAGAATTGTGCTACATAAAGTTGGAGAAATAGGCAGGGGCACTCCCTAACTGGAAAACATGAATCAAGGAGACTCTAGTGAACTGTTCTTTGAACATTTTTATCAATGGTTGAGAATCTATTTTTATCAGTTGTTTACAATCTGTTGTCATCTTGAGATGGCAATAAAAGAGGACAAAGTGTCAAAAGAAGTATTAATTTGGCTGACACAAATTAAGATCCAACAAGTATAGTGGGTAAGAGCTTCGGTTCTGGTCTCAGATGTTTGAACTCTACCTCTGACATTTAATCTCTGTGACCTTGGTCAAGCTACTTAACCCCTTTAAGTCAGGAATCAAAGACAAGTAGAGGATTAGATACAGGCAACTCAGGTAAATCTTCTCTATTACATAATAATCTGTCTGCTGCATCAGGATATACGCATATATAGAGTGTGCCAAAAAATGTATACACATTTAAGAAAGGAAATAACTACATTCAAATTGTAATAATATATAATCACATTTGACTTCTGCAATTACAAGAGATGCTCAAAGTGGTTACCATCACCGTCCAGACATTTCTGATTATGGAGAACTACTGCTACATATATAACATCTCTTTAAGTGTGTATATATTTTTTTGGCACCCTTTGTATATGGTTTGTTTGCTGGGCCAGGAAGCCATTATGGTAGCTTTTCCTCTAGGATTATTTTAGGTTAAGTCACATAGCCTCTGACAGAATTGTTCATACATCAAATGTAGGCCCTCCCTTACATTTATTTTGTTCATGTCACCAATAAACTATACTGCCTCTCAGAACATGTTTGAAGGATGAGAAATTTAGCATGGCCAAATTTTAGAAATTAATTTTAGCCTTTTAATCCTATTATCATCATTAGGAAAGAAATTGCTAAAAGTTAGACAATATTTTAAAGGTACAATTTATAAATTTATATCATTCAGTGTTGGAACTACTATACCAAAATATTTCTCTATTCCTATAATGTCATTAATATTCAATAGTATCTCAATTACACCCAAGGGCACCTAAAAATATTTATAAAATTAGGTGACAAAGCTTTAAATTATTCCAGTTCGATTTTTAAAAATAAAATGGTTTACGAAAAGCACTATAAATTTGAAATAATTCCTCTTAAAAATAGAAGCAAATAAAGTGTTGAATTAAGTGCATAATTGTATGTAAGACAGATGAGAAAAGAGTAAACAATTCAGTGTAATTATTTACATTAAGAAAATACCCTAAAACCTTGGGTTTCTAGTTAGAAAGGGATGCTTAGTAAACACCTACAGAAAAAAATGTCAGGCAGTAATACATTTCCAAATAAAAAATTGACTACTAACTACAAATTCAATGCAGTTTTCACTTAATAAAATTAAGAAATGAGAAAAGCTATAGCAGGTCCTCAGTCATTATAACATTGATGAGATGCTGTAGGATCTTCACTCTTGTTTATATCAATTAGCCTAGGGTCAAACTGGTTTCATTATATGTCACTTTAGGGTCACAGAACCTGTTGGTGACCTTAAGTGACAAGTACTGTACACCAATACAATAGCAATGTTGGCGACTAAATTCAATTAACTGCCTTTTAAATCTTATTTTGCCACCTTTTCTCAGCACTTTTATCAAGTAAAATTTTTGATGTTTGGGTTTTACCTAATTTTCTTATTTTCTCTATGTAAGTATAGCTAGGAGTGATGTTTTCCTTATTTGATCAAATATTAGTTTTTTGCATTAAAAATGTGCCTCTCAAAATATACTTTCCATATCTAGCTTTCTTTAAAAACAGGATACATATTCATATTAAATGGGAGATACTAGCTTGGCTTTCTTATGATTTGCTTAAATTTGGAGAAACTATGACATATTTAAAGAAAAAACTCCCGTGCAAGCAAATTGCTTGCTTTTCTTTTGCACCTTCTTTCACATGTACTCTTCAGTTTAATTCCAGGGCTATTTGATCTAGGCAAACTTCACAGGGTTTCCTGCCTCCAATCTCTCCTGGTTATTCCTTCATTTTGCAGCTTCTTGCATAATTTCTAATTCTATCTTGCTTGAAGAACCTAAATTCAGACTCTTCTCACATATACAAATGCTACAATCAACAGATTCGTCCACCTTAGCTCTGCCCCCCTTCAGTTGCTACTTACCACTATATTTCCCCATCATGCTTCTCCACCATCTTCTGCTAAGTCAAATCTTAGACATGCTTGTGATGAAACAAATCCAAGATTCCAAGTCACCGCGCCTCCACTTGGGTCATGTTTATTTTTCCTTATCAAGTATGTAATCAGGTTTTGCTTAATTATTTTTGCTTGGTCGATTTCCCTATGTTCTCATCATTATACATTTATATATTTGCCCATGGCCTCACATTATAAATTCCACGAGGTGAGGGTTCTCATCTTCTACTGTTTTAATTTTAAAAAACCATCAGTGACTGGGCCTTTGCAATCTACTGTTCTAACCACTGAATGACCTGCCTCAGTGACCTAAGAAACCGAGGTCTGCACTGAATCAGGTGAAGAGCACATCTGGAGCACATCTGAGATACTAAGTGATTCAAGGTCTACAACTCTCTTCCCATCTCTGTATGTTACCATCTATATTTGATAAACTTTGATCTTTTAACTTCAAAATTCATGGAAAAGTAGTGAAAGGGAATAAAATAAATGTTAATAGCAGTTACAGCTGGAAGATTACAAAACGGGAGTTGGGAAGGAGAAGGCTGGGGTTGGTGATGGTTGAGAAAATGATAATATGGACTATTTTAGTACTGTTTCATTATAATTTTCAGTACTTCATAAATATTCCCTAATGAACTTGCACTTCTCTATAATACTTTGTACCAAAAAAAAGTACACAAGTAAACTTGACATGGAGAGCATGACAACCAAATTTCACATGGATAAAGTTTTAAAATTGAGTGCAAGGGTTATGATTCCAGTATTCAAAAGTTTTTGAAAGACAAATTTCCTATTAAAAGTAGTTGGCTTTATAAAAAAAAAATGGCACACAAGCTTGAATTGACAAACTAAGATACATGTTGCCATAATTATTTCCCCCAAATAAGTACCTCACCACATGCAAAATCCCTAGCTGTTACCATCCTGCCTTATGGTTTTAAATACTATTCATCTAGTGACTCCCGTAATTATTTTTTCCCCATAATTTTACATTTATACATCCAATTGCATAGTCAATGTCTCCATTGAGATAATTAATACAAATCTCAAAACTCAACATATCCAAGGCAGGATTCAATTTACACCCTCAAGTTTGCTCCTCCACTGGTTTTCTGAAATCTCAGCTAATAGCATCACCATCCTTGCTTAGGTCAAAACCTGGGGTCGTTTGACTTTTTTTTTTCACATTTAATCCACCACCAAATCCTTCAGCTTTATGACCAGAAGACATCCTGAATCTGATTTCTCCCTACAACTACCACCCCAGTCCAGGCTCCAACCTTCTGTCACCTAGATGACTAGGGCAGTTTCCCTTCTTTTGCCCCATTATAGCTTGTTCTCCCTAGGGAATATGTCACTCCCCTACCCAAAAACCTCCAAATCAGAATAAAATCTGAAATCCTTCCTATGGGCTCATAGCCCTAAGTGGTTAGGCCTTCGCCAATCTCCACAACCTTAGAACCTACCATTCCCTGCCACACTCGCTGGACTCATCTTAGTGGCATTCTCTTTCTCAGCATATAAACTCATTCTTGCTTTGAGACATTTTGTTTTATTATTCGTCTTATCAAAATGCTCTTTTCTTTGATGGTGGCGATTCTCATCTCTTCTCACCACTCAAGGTCACTATTCCCCAATCACCCTGTAACTTTGTCTTATACCCCAAGACAGAGGTCGGCAAACTTTTGAGACGGAAGAGCCACCCACCAGGAGTCAGCAAACTGCGGCTCATGAGCTGCAGGCTCTGCAGTAAAATTGAAAATGAAAATAAAATTATCATAGTTTCATTTATAAAAATTTTAAAGGATATTATTCACATAATGGTGATTATGTAAAAATATATTTATGGCTATCGAATAATTTGTAAATTGTTGTGAGGGACAGGATTGGCTCTTCCAGGGGTCAGCAAACTTTTGAGACGAAACGTACCCAAAGAGCTGCATGTGGCTCGCAATCTGCAGTTTGCTGACCCCTGCGCCCCAAGGTATACCCATCACTTAAAATGATGATCACTTAAAATGATGTGTCTTCAATGAATATTTGTTGAATGAATGGCTGAAGTCTAAATATTCAATCAAGCTTCCTGGGCATATAAACAGTTGTTCCAACTGATCTTACTTTGCAGTGGCAACCCCTCCACCTACCACCCAAAACAACCAACCACCTCCCACAAAAATCCCAGCCCAAGCCTTCTTAGAAGACACCATTTAGAAAGTCTAAGTTCTGTGTCAGCTGTTGCAAAAATGTGAAACAAAAATATGAAACGAAACCTGAACCTCAGATATGTAGTTTTTATGCATACACACCAAGAAGTATTGCCCCCTTTGGAAACTTTTCTCACCTTTAAGTCAGCCCTTTGTGTGCATTTTTATCTAATTTTATCTAAACTGTGTTGGGGTACAAAACAAGCGAATGAATTGGTGTGATTTGCCCTGTGTTAACACTCCCAGGGATGGATATAGTCTCTGCATTTTTCCTAGGAGAGTCCTGACTCACTCATAGCCTCTTTCCCTCCATCAAAAAGCAATTTTATGGCTTTCTTTGCTACAAAAATAAGAGATCTAAGACCAATCTCAATAAAACTTACCAAACTAGTGTTTAGTGCCAGGCAGCAAAGAAAGCTTGGGATGAAAATGAATAGCAACAGGATCAAAATGTCAAATTAAAAGGTTCATAAGCTTTGAATTTTGTCAAAATGAAGCTCAGAAGTATCCATTTTTATGGTTCAAGCCATTAAAATCTTACATAAACCTCCTAACAGACAATAAGAAAACAAATCAGTCTGTGAGGTATGATTATCTGGGATAAATTTTTGTCTAAGAAATACAAATTTAATTATTATTCTTAATAACTGTATTTAAACCAAGCTGTTTCTTTTTAAAATTTTTACTGTGTTTAGCCAGAAAAGAAAATACTGATGAATGCTTCCTTTTTATAAGGTGATTGTACAAACAAGACTAATAGTAGCAAGACTAAACTTTAGGTGACCATAATCAAATCTGAATGGGACAAGAATTGTCTATATACGAGTATACAGAATAAGGCCTCTAAATGATTTAAAATCAGATGGTAATATTATTGTCAAAAGTAGTATTAACATCATAAATGTACATATGTATGTGTATATATGTATATATTTATGTACATATATAGAGGGAATGAACAAATGAATGTATGAGAATGAATATGAATCAGAGCAACCTGTCTTTGGGTTAATTACCTCACTAGGAAGATGTGTCCAAACTTCTAAAGAGTTTCCTGGTTTGTATTAAAATGCACTTCAAAAAGACCATGAAAACACAACTTTAGTTGACAGACTACAATGGGATTCAGAAAAAGACACAGTGAATATAGACTTAGGTGCAATTTCATGCTGGTGATTTTTCTTTTTTAAAATGTAAGCCACTAATTTTTTAAGAAAAAATTTTAACCCAAAAGTTGCATATTAATATTACACATAAACTGAAACATAAGTGACTTTTAGCACAGTGTATACATGCTTACATAAACTCAAATATTTACACATTTAAAACAATTTCCATTTAACATATGAAAGTTCTGAGATACATAAAAGCATTAATACTTTCTATAAAACTACAGTTAGAACATCAATTTACTACAAGCATATAAAATATTAAGTGCTTTCTTGGAGTTTCAAGTTACCTCTTTAAAACAAGATCTTGCTTGCATATACAGTCCTTCTCCAAAAAGCAATATGGACTTTTTCTTTTTCCAAGAGGTTTATTTTCCAGGTACATTATAAGCTCAAGAAACGAACCCAACAATTATGCAATATAATTATGCCATTAACAACATAATTGCACATAATGCTTTAAAGTAGGTTTGGATAAAGTTCTCAAACACTTTGGTATATGTTCTTCAGGGACTTCTATTAGAAATAACAGGAATTATAAGTCCCATCAATCCCCATTTTGCTTTAAAATGGACAAATCTTTGGTTAAAGTTCTACATTTTGGGCATTTAATATTAATTAAAGTGGTCCCCAAACCAATAACTGGTGCTGATATGTTAGTTTACAAGACTCCATTTAACCGGTTTCTGGTACAGTGGGAGGCTACACATACTCATTTACTATGACATGTCATTGACAGTTTCAATTTTTCACTTAAAAGCAGAGAAATCAATAGGGTTAGTCAATATTTCTCTGTTAATTTTCCATTATAATCTACACTGTACAGTAATTTGCAGTAACTATATTGTTTCACAGTATATGTGATTATGATTGGAAAGATGTATAGCATTAAATTTAGTTAGCTTACTCAGCATAAGTCAACATTAGGCTGTACAGTAATTTTATATTGACTATAGTAGGTTGTCAGGTAATGCTTATTTAAAAACTCCAAACCATTCCATTTACAAGAGAAATTGTTGCAAATGTATAAAACAGCAGATATACAAGGAGAACACCAAACATACTTTATTAGCACAAAAAGCAGCCATAACAAGGCACAGCAAGCAGAAACATACATTAGCAGTCAAAGGGTTAGTGTTGCATACAAATATAGCTTTTCTTTTTTGTAGCCTTGGCAATAGCCATCAGGATGTAAAATAACTTTCTGTAGCAGCAGGTAAGGAAACTCAGGAGCACTCACCAGTGGTACAGAGCACATTAACATAAAGACACAAGAATGGATTCGACTATACTTTAGTGCAAAATGTCTAGGACAGAACTGTAAATTCAGTTCAATACTAAGAAGCAAACACTAGAACTTGGTATTACTTCCAAAATAGCTCACTCAAGTAGTATTGCATACTATTCTAAGTGACAAAAAGGTGCTAAGTAAAGTTATTTACAGATACAATGGTTGTACAGTACCTTTTAAATCTGCTATTTAGATTTCAGATTTTCCATTAAAAATGAACTGCACTGAAATTCTATAAATTGTACTTAAGCAATTCAGCTATGAGTTGACAACAACGAGATAAGTACTGCTATCCAAATTATTACAGTTTAACAATAATCTCAACATCAGCAACCACTGTAGTTATTATTATCTGACTTGTCTGGGCATCTAGTCTCTTTTTTTTTTCATGGTTCACAAACTCATCACGGGCATAGGAAAAGATCCAACATTAATCAAACAACAACTAGACTGCATATGTCAACTTTAAAAATCACACATGGGACTATATTGCAGCAGCTATTTCCAATGTTTTTTAAGTTAAAGCACTCATAAAAAAAAAATTAATACCCAAGGCCGTTAAATAAAATTCTCCTACCAACTTTATAAGTCTGAAATTTTAAGAACCACTATTTAGAAAACCTGGTTTACTTAACAGTACCTTTTGCGGAACAGAAAAGGAGACTGACTATAAACTATATCAACACTTAAGTGAACTGCACTATGCCCTTGTGGCCAGAAAATTGCATTTTTTTTTTTTCTAAAAGGAAGGCAGTCTTTAGTTTTTGGACATCCAAAGCTTGATTTACAGTAACTACAAACATCACTACTTTTTGGAAGCTTATAGAAAATTCTTAGAAAAAATAATAATTTCAAACATGAGTCGCACTGTTGAAATGCTCATCTAATATTAGCAATTTGTTCTTCAGTAAGAAATAGAATTCTTCATAGCAAATGCCCCAGAGTTGCCTCACTCAATTACTACAGCCATTAAAAACCAAAGGTTAGCTAAGTCGGCAAAATGTTTTGTAGCCTTACTGAACACCTGTAGTTCTGTCCTGTTGTCTCAATAGGCACCACGTTTTTCTGAGTAACAGCAGATCGCATCTGACAGACACTAACACTAAGCTTACATACTGTACTGAAAAAATCCTAACACTGATAGGTGTGCTTGCTATAGGTGTCCTGTCTGATGCACATAAAAGCAGAGCTAGTTAATGCCATTTGGGGACCAGTTACTTTGCCTTAACTGGTTCTCGTTCTAACCAGCGAACTCTAACTTTTTGTTTATAATGATACTCTTTTAAAAAATCCTGTAACATTGATGGTAAAGGGAGCCCATCAATTCCATCGTATGTAGTGCATCTGCAGATTACGGCCCGGCAGATATATTGCAGGCTAAAAGGGAAAGTCCTATTTAGTGAGATAGTAAGCAATGGTTCAAAAAACATGCAAGAACTGGGATCTTTATAATGTTCCAAAAGTCCTGTTACAGTGGAGGAGTGAAATACACATGGGTCATGAGCGTCAAAACTAAAGTTGTGATTCCACTGCTCAATTCGGGCATGCAGGGATCTGTTGTAGCGACGGAAGCTCACAGAGAAGAGGTAGTCCTCTTGTGCAGAGTCCCTGAGCAGAAACGTGCCTTCAGGTTTCCCTTCCAGAAGGGCTTCCGCTTCATAGCGGTCCATCACTCCCCAGTAACAGGGGTTACCTGTAATCTGAAGCAAATCGGGCACGAGGCAGTGTATGTAATCAATCTGTGTGTGGACTTTCCAAGCTCCCTGCCTGCTCACGTGGGCATGGCTGTCTCCAGATGCCTGACGCTGTTTCTGCCTACGTGACTGCAAACACAGGGTGGTTGTGTCCTCTTCAGAGTCACAATTAGCTTGTGGAATTGCAGAACTGTCCCCACTTATTTCAGTCATTCCAGGAGCTAACTTTGGTCCCAGTTTATACAACGGATTAACCTGTGCAGTGGCTTCAAATGTATGTATTTGTGCATTGGGAGGGGGGTCGACCCCTTCTTCAATACTAAGCCGCCTCCTTTCTCTAAGCCTATCTTCTTCGTCTTCGGTAGAAACCAAGGATGGGTCAAATGTATCAAAAAATGTTGAATGTGGGCTCACAGGGGCTGTATGCTGTTTAATCAAATGCCATTTTTGGGCTAAATCTGAGCCAGCAGGAAAAGGGCATTTCTCAAGCATTAATTCAGAAAGGTGTATTTTTCTTTTATTAGAAAAGAGAGGCTTCGACTGCTTGTTGTAAGTTCTCATGGGAAAACACAAGCCCACAGTATCCTGCAACCGCTGTCTCAAAGAGCGACTTCCCACAGTTCTGCTGGAAACACTGTCCATATCATGTATGGAGCTTACGCCATATCGCCTCTCTCTCCTTTGAAGTCCACTTCGAGTTCTTCCAAACTTTTTATCACTATCCAATGAACTTTGTGTCTTCGTAGAACAGGAATGTTTCTTCTTCCCACCCCATGGAGCATGCCGAGAGTAGGAATCTCTTCTCGCGAGTCTTGCTCCTGGGGTGACACACGAATCATTATCCTTTTCAATGCTTATTTCAACAATCTGCGGAATTTCAGTGGCACAGTTTTGGTTTCTCCTTGAAGAATTCTTTGAAGGGCTTAATCCCAGTTGTAAGGCAACATTTTCTCTTGCGGGGCTGCTTTGTTGCTGAGGAGCTGAGTCTCCTATACTGATGCTTTTCTCTTTGACAGACAAACATCTGGTGGAGTTCATGTCCACATTTTCACTACGGCTTCCTCCCTCGTGACTGAAGAGATTCTGACATCTGTATTTGAAGTTATTCCACATTTTCCCTACTTTATCCATTGATTATAAGATCTAAAGACAAAACAGGAAAAGGAGAAAAATAAGTTGAAGTGGTGTGTGAAAACAGAAAAGGCAGTACCCACCCCCTTTCTCAATGGAAATTTCAGTGATACTGGTCAAGAGTTCACCTTACTAAAAGACATACAAATTGGAAATGAAGAAGTCAAATTGTCATTCTTTGCAGATTTTGATTCTTTTTTTTTTTTTTTTTTTTACTGAGCCATCCTGCCACCTTTTGGCAGCTCAGCGGCAGCTCAGCTCGGGCTGGGCATCGAACCGCTGTTGCTCAGAGCTCAAATTCTTTAGCGAGCTCTTAACCAACTGAGCCACTCGGCCGGCCCTGATTTTGAAAACCCTACAGACTTCACCAAAAAAACTACTAGACACAACAAACAAATACAGTAAAGTTGCAGGATATGAAATCAGTGTACAAAAACCCACTGTGTTCCTATCACAACATTTCAGAAAAAGAAATGAAAAAACAATTGCTTTTGCAATTGCAACAAAAAGAATAAAATACCTAGGAATAAACTTAAAGAATGTGAAGGACCTATACACTGAAAACTATAAGACATTTTAAAAAGAAACTGAAGACACAGAAAAGATAGTCCATGTTCATGAATTGAAAGAATAAACATAGTTAAAATAGTCATATTACCCGAAGTAATATACAGATTTAATGCAATCCCCATCAAAATCCCAATAGCATTTTAAAAAGAACTAGAACAAAAAAAAATCAGATTTGTATGGAATCACGAAGACCCCAAATAGCCAAAGCAATCCTGAAAAAAAAGAACAAGGCTGGAGGTATCACACTTCCTGATTTCAATTTATGCTACAAAATGACAATAATCAAAACGGCATGGTATTGGCAGAAAAAAATGACACACAGACCAATGGAATAAAACTGAGAACCCAGAAATAAACCCATATATATATAATGGCAAGTAATTTTCGACAAAGGAGTAAAAAACATACAATGGAGAAAAGTAAGCATCTTCAATAAATGGTGCTGGGAAAGCTGGAAAGCTATCTGCAAAAGAATGAAATCAGACTGCTGTCGCCATATACCAAAATAACTCAAAATGGATCAAAGACCTAAGCATAAGACCTGAAACAATAAATTTCAAAGAAGAAAGCATACATACTAAACTAATGGACACTGGGTTCAGAGAGGATTTTATGAATTTGACCTCAAAAGCAAGGAAAGAAAAGGAAAAAATAAATACATGGGACTATGGAAAACAGTATGGAGGTTCGTCAAAATATCAAGAATAGAAGTACCACATGACCCAGCAATCTCTCTTTTGGGTAACTACCGCAAAAATCAGAAAACATTTATCCATAAAGATATTTGTACTGCTATGTTCATTGCAACATTATTTACCAAAACATGGAAACAACCAAAGTATCCTTCAATAGATAACTGGATAAAGAAGATGT
This sequence comes from Hipposideros armiger, assembly GCF_001890085.2. Taxonomy (NCBI): domain Eukaryota; kingdom Metazoa; phylum Chordata; class Mammalia; order Chiroptera; family Hipposideridae; genus Hipposideros; species Hipposideros armiger. The sequence goes on from NW_017731598.1 coordinate 2,297,337, forward strand.
GGTACATATACACAATAGAATAGTACTTGGCCATACGAACAGATGAAATACTGCCATTTGCAACAATGAGGATGGATCATGAGATTATCATGCTAAGTGAAATAAATCGGACAGAAAAAGTTAAGAACCATATTAATTCACTCATATGTGGAATATAAAACTGAAAGCAACAAATAAACAATACAAACAAACAAAAACTCAGACACAGACAACAGTCTAGTGGTTACCAGAGGGTGGGGGAAAAGGGGGTTGTAGATGAGGGTAAAGGGGTCAAATATATGGTGATGGAAAGAGAACTGACTCTGGGTGGTGAACACACAATGTGATATACAGATGATGTATTACAGAATTGTACATCTGAAATCTATATAACTTTACTAACAATTGTTACCCCAATAAACTTTAATTAAAAAAAACAACAACTCACAGACACAGGCAACTGTCTAGTGGTTACCAGAGGGTAAGGGGGGGAGGGGATGGCAGAACAGGGTAAAGGGGGTCAAATATATGGTGATGGAAGGAGAACTGGCTCTGGGTGGTGAACACACAATGCAATATATAGATAATGTATTATAGAACTGTATACTTGAAACCTGTATAATTTTATTAACCAATGTCACTCCAATATATTTAATAAAAATTAAAAAAAATTTTCACCTTACATCGCCATGCTAAAGTGAAGAGGCAAACATTCTGTTTGGTAGTTGTTAAGGTCACCAGGCCCTTTTGTGGTATTGCACCATTATTCAAGCTAGGCCTCACTTCTCATTTCCTTTCAGATAGAATACTCAGAACTCAGTGGAAAGGCAATAAACCCTCTCAATTAAACTCTGGTTTCTTTTTGCCATGTATCCACCTAATTTCATCATGACATTGTCTCCTTACTTTGAATAATTTAGGTACTGCCTCAAGTATTAAAAGGGAAAATATATTCTGTATTGTTGAAACATATCTGTATCCAACTTCTCAAAAATTATAATCAGGACCACATTTGTGTAACACATTAAAATTAGTTCAAAAACCTTTAAGTAACAATCTCAATTTCACTTACCAATTGCTACTCCACTCATCTAGATATCTAAAGCTTACAGGTCAATCACTTGTAAAAATTCTCTATCTTCCTTCCCCATGCTACAATGTATCAAACTTTATCCATGATTTTGAAGAAGCAGTTTGAGTAGAAAGGAAAATAGGAGGAAAGAAAGAGAATATGATATTTAGGCTTAAATGGAAAGGTGTCTTTAAGCTCCCCAATTCTTAATCTTAGGAGAGCTTAAAGTAACAGAGTAATAGAAAAGAAGTTCCGATACTGTAATAATAAACAAAACAAAATAAAAAAATATGCAATTTGGCATCTTTATTCTTGTTCCTTTAAAAAAATCTAAAGCAGTTTATGGCACTCTACACATAAATTATTTTAAGACTACAACAGGCACACTGTCTCATTCAGTAACCCAGAATTAACATTAGAAAAAATGGAAAAATCTGAACTTAAAATTCAACTGGTTTTGCCACATGACAGCAGAAACTTTTTTAAAAAGGTCTCTTTTTCTACTTCACTATTTAATCAGTATGATACTCTTTTTCTCCAGAATTTTTTGTTCATGTTTATTATCTCATTGTGTACTATTCTTCACAGTTTAGAATCAGTATTGGCAAGCTATTTGTGTTTTTTTCTTACAGTGGTGAGAGTCATTACAGCTGATCCTTCCATAATTTTGACTAATCCTTTGTGATAAATACTTGCATTTTCAAGAAGTTGACTAGGGTTAGGAGAACAATAAAGAATAAACTTTCTTAAAATGATTGATAAACCTTCCCTTTAGTTTCTTCTATAAAGAGTTCTTGGACTAATAATGCTCTTGGACTAATGACAATAAAAGAGAATTTATGTCTCTGAAATCATGAAATGTATTTTTAGATTATTATTTATTAAAAGCATACTGTTAGGTTCATAGGAGTTTGCATGGTAGGTGGTATGTGTTCTAACAAAATCTACTAGATGGAACTGTTAAATCTTATTAAACTTTATCAGAATACTTTATCTCCTCCCCTTACAAAAATTGTTGGTTTTTTTAAAGTCTTTTTTGAGGCTTACACCATTTAGACTTAACATGCCTTGTTGTTATCACTTTTTTTTTTTATGTTATGATTTCTGTTCTTCGCTCATAGTCCCAGTATATACACAGGACTAATTCCTGCCTAGTCACTCACCAATTCTTGGTGACTCCAAAATCTTTGTAGATGTACTCTTCTAATAGCTTAGCCCCTTCTGGCCTAGTTTCCTTCTCATTTCTTTCCTTTTAAGTTTTTTATTTTTACCTAATTCATACATTTATAGTTTCAAAGGTTAAATATTACTACAAGGCTGTAACAAAAAAAAAACGGCACTGCCAGCCACATCCTTTCCATCCTTGATTCCCAGGGAATCATGGAAAATTACTTTAAATTCTTTTAGCTGTTTCTGCTGGTATTTTCCTCATCATTTCTAGATAACATGTTCATATTACTATTGCTTGATAAATTTCTAGGTTGGAAATAATTTACCCTCAGAATTTTGAGGGCATTACTCCACTGTTTTAGTAGCTTCTAGTGTGGCTGTTGAGAATTCCAATATCATTACTAAGTCGCAGTCTTCTTATGTGACCTGTTTTTACTTCATGAAAAATTGTAGCTTCTTCTCTTTATCCTTAGCCTGGGCCCTTTTAACATTCATTGTGCTGGGTCCTTTCAATGTCCTTTCCACTGCTCCCTCCCTCTCTCCTGAAAGTCGTTTTTATTAGATACTAGACCTCTTAATATTGCATTTCTTTTCCTTTTTTACTGTTTGGTAGATTTCTCTGGAATCACTTTCCAACACTTCTATTGCAATTACAATTCTTCCTATCACAGTTTTAATTTCCAAGGCCATTTTCTTGTTCTCTGAATGTTTTTTTTTTTTTTT
>NW_017731598.1:2300790-2324810 GCF_001890085.2 Hipposideros armiger
AGTTCTTAACCATCGCGCCACTCGGCCGGCCCACTCTGAATGTTTTTAATAGCATCCTATTTTAATTTCTTGAACATCTCATTTCTCTAAGGATATAAAAATTTTAAATGTTTTCTTCCTTTTTTTCTTTTAACATTTCAAATATTTTTTCTGTTTCTTCTCAGTACATTTTTCTCCTTAAGTCTTTAGATCTTTTTTTAAATTTTTTTTTTGTTTTTATTTTTTTATTTTAGAGGCTTCCACAAGTGTCTGATGATCCCTGGCTATCTAACAGCAATAACATGCTAATTAGAAGCTCTGTCTAATTGGAGGTGTGTGTGTGTGTGTGGGGGAGGCGGGGAGGGGGAGGGTGGTGCGTGTCAACTGGCTGGCTTCACTACAAGGTGATGAGGCAATGTATTAGTTTTCTATTAGAGAATTCCCAAAAGTCAGTGTCCGTAAGCCTGTCTCCTGACTGCTTATCTCAGAGAGATGTGCTCCCATCTCCTGCCTCGGGCATATATATACCTGAGTTCCATGTTCTGAGAACAGGCAAGAAAACGGTGAACTCTTAACCTGAATATTCAGACTTTCGCTTAAGTCCCTGTTTTTTCAAAAGGTGTCCTTATTTATAAAGATATCTCAACTCCAGCGATGGCTGAACCTCTTAAATTTCTCCAAGCTCTAAGCTCTCGTTATATCCAAGGTGAAAGAACAATAGTCTCCTGGCTGCTCAGGGTGAAGGAGTCTGATACAGACTTTCAACCATTCCTGTTTTCAGCTCCGTACTTTACTCTTACTTTTTGAGGTAACTGGTTCCTTAATTTCTGAGCCAGCAGTATAAATTGATTTGCTTCTTTTTAACATACTTGTTTGTAGGCACCTAGATCACCTTTCTCAGTTCTCTTCATTTCTAGCTACCTGTTTCTACCAAAAACTTGACCTATCAGGCCTACTTCTGTATTCTGTCATTTGCTTTCTACTTGTGAGTTTATGCCTTATATCTTTTTTATTCTTTTAGTTTTAGTTGGGTTCCAGGAGGGAGTAAAGACAGAATGCCAACCTGACGTAGTAACTAGAAAGTCCCCTTTTCACTGTTAAAGAGATGAGTGGTACCAATCAGAAAATCGCCCACCCAGATCAGTAATTCCTTGCAATTGGAGAAATAGCAAATTTTTCTGGAATGAGGGATCTGTACAATAATGCTGGCTGCATAATATAATCACCTGGAAACTACATGATGCACAGGCTCCCTCCCAAGAGGTTCTGATTTAATTGGTCTGGAGTTGGGCATGAACACTGCTGGGTTTGTTTGTTTTTTAATTAGTTTAGGTGTACAACACAGTGCAATAGTTGTACTTTTTACCCTTCAAAGTGACAACCCTCTCTCCCCCAATCCATCGCCCCACTACCCCCCCATATCATACATATCTATTACAATTCCATTGGCTCCACTCCCACACTATACTTCACATTCTGTGACTATATATATATTCAATTATAGTTGACATACAATATTATACAACATCAGCTTCAGGTGTACAGTGCAGTGATCAAGCCTCTACCCCATCCATGAAGTGGTCTCCCTAACAACATGTGACCATCTGACACCCTACAAAATATTTACAACATTATTAATTATATTCCCCGAACTGTATTTCATAACCCTGTGGCAATATTGTAGTTACCAATTTATGCTATCTAATCCCTTCCCCTTTCCCTCATCCCCACCCCCCTCCCAACTAGCAACCATCAGTTTTTCCTCTATATCTCTGAGACTATTTCTGTTTACTTTGCTCTGAACACTGCTGTTTTTATAAGCTCTGGGTGAGGCTCCAATGGTAGCTCCAAAAGAGATAAGTAAAAGAACATCGCTCTGTAGTAGGGAGTGAATAGTGCTAAATAAATTATGTGCTACAATCTCATCAGCCTTTCTCTTCTTTTTATTTTTGTCATTGTACATGAGAGGTCGACAGAATCTTAGAAGAGATGGTCTAGAGTAGTGCCTCTTAAATTATCCATAATGAACAGCCAGTTTCTTTTTAATTTTGCAGGCTGATTCTTTTGTAAGATATACGAATAAATTACTAGAAATATGAACTGTAAAAAAAAGACATGCAATACCAGTGCCAATTTTCTTATTAGATTGAACAGACATAAAATAACTGTCAAATGCTATAAAATATTTTAAATGCTTACTTTTCATTTCTATACCTAAATTTGTCACAGACTGGTAATGAACCGTACAGTGGCACCAATTCATGGCCCATACATAGTTTGAGTAGCTCTGGTCTAGCGCTGTGCTGTCCAATATATGTAGTTACTGAGCCCTTGAAATGTGGCTAGTGCACATAATGAAATGATAATAACTTGGATATAATTGTTTAAATTATTATTAAAACTAATTTCATTTGCTTCTTTTTACTTTTTCAATGTTGTTACTAAAGAATTTTAAATTACATATATGGTTCAAATTATATTTCTTTTGGACAACACTGATCAAGAGCAGGCAGGGGTCAGCAAACTATAGCCCGAGGACCAAATATGGTCTGTGCCCTGTTTCTGTATGGATCCTAGAATGGTTTGTACATTTTTAAAGGAAAAAAAAACACCCCAAACCAAAAAACCCCCCAAAGAACATTGACAGAGACCACATCTAGCCTGCAAAACCTAAAATAGTTTCTATCTGGCCCTTTATAGAGAAAGTTTGCTGACTTGCTGACCCTGGTCTATAATGTGTAAGGTTATAAACCATACCACTGTATACACTAGAATAGTCATATTCAAGAAGTCCAGAAGTCTCTCTTCTCTATGTTTATAACATAAATTTTGTAGCTCTCTAAAGATATTTCTTTGACAAGCAAATTATACCTGAAAAATGACTGGCTGTTTTAGAAAGCAACCAAACTTAAAACCATTTATCTTCTTACACAGTTGTTTATAAGTTGAATAAACAAGTGGCACATGCAGAAAACATCTGTACTTGCCAGGTTACAGGAGGCAGTTTCTAACACTAAAGCTTTGGTTCAGTTTTATAGATAGAGCATGAAATGTAGGGATTTCTCTATTCCTAATCTGAATACTGTTGATAGACTGCATTGTGACAAAATGTTCTAATTTAAAGAGAGGCTGTTATGCTTCCACATCCCTTGGGGATAGAAATTGGAATTTTTCTTGATGTGGGAAATGCTACGTGGGCGGCCATAACACTGGGAATAAAAAAAAAAATTCTGATAGTGATTCACAGAAGAGTCCATATAAGCATCAGGAAGGCACTTCAACTATTTTAATATTTACACTGTCACTTTTGAGGTCCTTTGTTTTGTTGTTAAATTTTTGGAAATTATGTTTAGCTAAATCCCCTTGAGACCTAAATTATAACTCTACTTATGGTTTTATATAAAGTTACACATGGTTAAGTGTTAAATTTCAATTGCATTGATTCTAGAATGAAAGTTCATCATCCATTACAATCTTTCACATTTCTACACCTGCAGAGTTATCCTTAAATTATCCAAAACAAATTTCTAAAAACTCATTCCTTCCTCCAAGGACAATCATAATTTAAAACAGTTTTATAATGCTGTTGAAAGTTAAACAGCTTTTGTTGAAAAACGATATTTAACAGGATAAGCTATAAATCAGAATTATGGAAAATTAGAGGCCAAATTCCATTACTAGAAACTTTTACATATATAAAAAATTTAAGACTACAGTCAACGGCCCTCTTACTGCCAATTTGTTACTTATTACACAATTTCCACAAAACAAATAATTGAAGCAGTTTTCAGGACTTCATTTCAATGGAACTGAATCCACACTTTACTAGGAGAAAAAATTAAATTCAACAAGTTTTAAGACTACATGGGTTAGAGCGATAGTAGACTGGGGGGAGGGAGGGTTATCACTTTGTGAGGGGTGTAAATGTCTAACTATTACATTGCTTGGTATACCTGAAATTAATAAAAGAAAAAAAATAGCCAGCCTTAAAAAAAAAAGACAACATGGCATGTCATAGTGGGTAAAGAGGAAGAATGTGACAGCTCATATCCCTCCTCTACTGTTTGGTCTATCTAGACTACTTAGTCATGATATATGTTTCCAATAGATATTCCTTCAGTTAAAATAACGAAAATTGGGACACATGGATTAATTAGAGTATTTCTGTGCCAAATTCAGGTACAAGAGGCAGTTTAGGAGATTCAACTTTTGATTGATATTTTGGTGGCATTTCGATAATTTTTAGAAAAATACGATGTTCAGTATTAAGATGACCCAGAAATACAGGGATGCATGGCGTCATAGCTATAAGCCCTTAAAGAACTTAAGAACCACTTGGGTTTTTAAAAAAAATTATTTATTTCTTGTTATTTACATGCTTTATTGTGTCTATCTGACTGGATACCTATTTATCTTTTGTACTACTATTTAATAGTATGTTCAACCATATAAAATTACTGTTTTGTGGGTAATAAATGGTCATATAATTAACTTCAGAGTTCAACTATTATAATATACATAATATACAGTAGATGTACATGTGCACTCAAAAAATGTGGAGCCCACTGATCTAGTGTACCCAAATACTTCTGTTCCCACTGGTTGAGTTATATTTTTACTGAGTTAGTTATGTTAGTTTTCAAATGTGTTCATGCCACTTATTGTTGAAATTATGTGATTTAATTAAGTGTTCGTTAACCTACTGAAATGTGGGAGAGTAGGGGAGAACGAGTTGAATGACTCCGAAATACTTAATAAAAGTGAGACACTTATGCTGTTAAATTAGGTAGGTATAGGCAAGAAAATAGTTTAAAAAATTAGAAAAGATATTGCAAAGATCTGTAAGGATTCTAAACTCAGAATGCATCGAGTCTAAATTCATGTTTTATTTAAAAAATTCAAACTGGAAATCTTAGATGATACATTATGGATATGGTTTCTGCAAGATAAACAATATGGAGCTGCAACAAGTGGACCTACTCACTAAGAAAAGACCTTGGCCCCTTAATCGAAAGACTGACAAGTGAACATGCAATCTTATTCTTAGAGTAAAAATTTTTATGATTTCTTGCTTTATTAGACTTTGCAGACTGCTGATCCTGATTGAATCAGATAAGAGGTCTTCCTCAATAACCTTTTAATTAAAATTTATAGTAGTGCCAGGAGAGAGTCGTACAAAGTCCTAATGGTAACAGGGAGACACGATCTAGTTTAAGGGATAGGAAACAAGAAAGAGTTCTCTCTGAGGAGGTGATATTTCATTGTGCTGAAGGATGAGTAAGAATGAATTAGGACCATGTTCTGTGGGCAGACAGAACAGCATTTGCAAAGGCCCTGAAGCAGAAGTTACCATGGCATGAATAATGGCTAATGTTAACATACATTAGTGAGTGAGGTATGAGTGAGGTAAACAGTGCCCAGATGAAGCTGAAGAGGTAGGGCTTGCAATCCATGCTAAGAGAACAGGAAAGAATACTGATACTGCACTGAAGACTACTGCAGGGATCCAAGTAAGGGCTGGACTAGGGTGGTGACAGTAGAGATGGATTTGAAATGTTTACAAGTCAAATCTACAGGATGAATGATTGATTGGTAATGGGTAATGGTAATTGGTAATGGGTAATGAGGAAGAGGGATATATCAAAAACGACTGCCAAGTTTCCGGCGTGGGGAAATAGGTAGATAGAGATGCTATTTCAGAAACAGGAAACCCAATAGATCAGCGGTTCTCAACCTGTGGGTCGTGACCCCTTTGGGGGTCGAACAAGCCTTTCACAGTTGTCGCCTAAGACCATCGGAAAACAAAAAGATATTTACATTACGATTCATAACAGTAGCAAAATTACAGTTATAGAGTAGCAACGAAAATAATTTTATGGTTGGGGGTCACTACAACATAAGGAACTGTATTAAGGGATCACGGCATTAGGAAGGTTGAGAACCGCTGCAATAGATAGAGCAGCTTTGGCAAGTGAGGGGTTGGAGAGAGTTAATAAATTCAATTTAGAAAATGTTACAGCTGAGACTGTCATTGAGACATCTAAGTGAAGTCTCATTAGTCCCATATAATGGATACTATACAGCAGGGATGATAAATTATAGTTGCTTATTTATGTACACACAAATCTCAAAAACATAATGCTTAGAGAAATGATACAGATGATATATTTATTATGTTTCATTTACCTTTTAAACAGGCCAATCCCAAAATATATTGTTTAGGTATACATATGAGTACATATATAATAAAAATGTAAAAAATAAGGAAATGGTTACCTATTTGGGGGAGGAACACAAAATTAGGTAGAGGTACTCAGAAAGCTTCTATTTCTTAGCCTGGGTAATGGGTACATATTAAGTATTCTTTAGACTGCACTTATATTTTATATACTCTTTATTGTATGTGATACACTGAATAATAACATTTTTTAAATTATACAGGCCACATTTTGACCACAATGGGAATTAACAACCAAATATTATACAAAAAACAAACAAACAAACAAAAAAACCCACCAGGAAAATAAAAAGCTCTCATAACTCTTAGGTAAAAGAGGAATTCAAAATTGAAAATTACAGACTATTTAGAAAATAGCATTAAGACTATTTTGCAAACTTTTTGCTGTATAGCAATTTGGCAATATTTATCAAAATGCTCTTACTCTTTAACTCACAATCACATTCCAGCCTAGATGGTTACCCAAAAGCAGGCAAAGTTGGAAAAAAAATACAACCAACGACAAGAACAAAACACTCAGAGGTTTTTCTAATGTAGTACAAAGGTCAGCAAACTTTTTCTGAAAAGCACCATATAGTAAGTAAATATCTTAGGCTTGGTAGGCCATTTAGGTTCTTTGTGGCAGAATTCTGCCATTATAGTCTGCATGCAACCACAGATAATATGTAAGTGAATAAGCATAATTATATGTCAATAAAGCTTTACTGATGGTCAGTAAAATTCAAATTTCATATAATTTCTACTTGTCACAAAATAATTCTTCTCCTGATTGTGTTTTTCAACCATTTAAAAATGTAAAATCCATTTATTGGCTCAGGGCTGTACAAAAACAAGTGGCAGGTCAGATGTGGCCTATGGGCCATAGTTTGCTAACCTCTGATGTAGTACATCATAAAACCTTTAATATTACATTTACTAAAACGATGTTCATTCTATGGAACAATTTGGGGAAACAATACTCTAAGAAAATAATCTTGAGTACATAATAATAAAGATACATGGATGGTTCCTAGAGCATGACAGTGAAAAAAACTGCAAACTATTTCTTATAAAAATGAAATATATACACCATATCCTGTGAATGTGTATATCTATCTATCTATCTATATAATTATAGTTGACATTCAGGAATTGTAACAGCTATATGCAATATTAGAGGGGTAGTAGATTGGGGGCAGGGTTATCACTTTGTGAGGCGTGTAAATGTCTAACTATTACATTGTATTGTACACCTGAAACTAATAATTTTTAAAACGTGATAAAAAGAAAGAAAAAATAAATATATACATATTATAAAAGTAAAACACTATTGAAACATACCCCCCAAAAAAGTCTAGCCTTCACCTGAAATCCTACCACCCAGAGATAACCACTGTTACTACTTTGGTGAATATCTTTCCATACGTTCTCTTTTAAGCAAAAATTGTACATAATCTTTTATAATTAGAAAAAATCTCCTTCATGTCTGTGACTATATTCCTTTCTCATTTTTTGAATAGTGTTTTTGTTTGTTTGTTTGTTTTTTTAAGTTCTCTATGTCAAAGACGGGATCAGACTGGTAAAACAGAAAAACATCTGGCAGCTATATTTTTTAACTTGATAAATAAATCCAAGAGTATCTGAGGTGAGCAATAAAACAGACAAACCTCTGAGAAGCTCAAAAAAAGAATAATGGTGGTGACGGCTGTGATGACTATTTACACTATTGAATACTAATCAGTGCCAAACACTGGTATAAGCATTTTACTTCTCCCAACAACCCTATAAGTAAAAGTTTTCTCTATTTTATAGATGTAGAAACTGATACACCTGAAAGATTAATAATAACCTGGAATTAAATTTCTTCCATTATAATTAATCTAATCAGGTTTTCTAGCGATTCTTGAGTCAGTTCTAGTGCTGTATATTAACAACTCTAAGTCCAAGTAGTATCACTAATAAGCTCTTTAAAACCTCAAGGAATATATCATTTCTATATGTTTTCAATAGAAATTGAAAAAATTTCAATTTTTTGAAATTGTAGAGCCAAAAAAAATGATGGGACTGATATTAAAATTTGACAAAGGTGGCACATGCACACTCAAAATTACTGACTTGTTCCATTTTATTGTAATGTGTGAAACAATACTCTAACCCAAAGAATCCAGGGAAAAGCTAGGTTCACAGGCCTGTGAATATTTTGGTGTCTATACTTGATGCCTCTCTATTATGAAAGTCATCACCCTTTGTATAGGCTCATATACCACTCAGAAATGTTTGATATTATTATGACTAGTGTATCTACATATATGACTAAGTTCTGCTTCTTTTCTAGAATACTACTTTTAATTACATGGTCAATTAAGAATGTATTTAGAAACCACATGCTTAATTCAAGGGATGAAGTTTAGGAAGCTCCTACATTTCTTTCTACATATTAAGAAAAATATAGTAATCCATTTTTAAAAAGAAGAAAAAAGAAAGAGGATATAAATATCAAATTAAGAGTCACAGTGGTATACAGTGGTATACAGGTTCTGCATTAATATCCCCCCAAAATGATAATTTTTTAAAAAAGATTTTATTGGGGACTTGGGGGAGGGGAACAGCTTTAGGGAATTGGAGAAGGGGACCGGCCAAGTTGTTGTTCTTCAGTCTTAGTCGTGGAGGGCACCAGTCGCCATCTGGCTTCCCGTCGGAAGCTCATGGCCTCTAAGCTCAAGGTGCTGTGTTCAATCTTAGTTGTGGGTGAGCGTAGCCACCATCCCATGCAGGAGTCGAACCAGCAGCCTTGCTGTTAAGAGCCCACACTCTATCCACTGAGCCATCCCCGCGGCAGCTCAGCTCATGGTGCCGAGTTTAGTCCCAGTTGCGGGTGAGCGCAGCTACCATTCCATGCAGGAGTCAAACCACGCAGCCTTGTTGTTAAGAGCGCACGCTCTATCCACTGAGCCATTTGGGCGACAGCTCAGCTCAAGTTGTTGAGCTCAGTCCCAGTTGCAGATAGGCACAGCCCACCATCAAACAGGCGAAGTTGTCGTTACACCAGGTGAGCCATCCTGCCACCCACAGGTAGCCCAGTGACAGCTCAGCTCGGGCACAACGTCACTTGCCAATGTTGGAATCGAACCAGAGGCTCCACTGCTCAGAGCTCGCGCTCCCAAGCCAACTCCCAGCCAACTGAGCCACTCAGCTGGCCCCAAAAATGATAATTTAAGGGCTGTTTCTTTTTCTAATAAAAAAGTAAGTATTTAAAATTTGCATCTCCACTTCTTAAATTTTACTCACACAGTTCTAACTTCCAGTGTCATGTATGAGGGCGCTCCAGGCTATCAAAATCCCATTCTTAAACCCAAATCACTTGTCGAGACACTGCCCATGCTTTGCTTAGGTAATAAGCATGAGATAGTCAATGGGAGGCAGCGGGAAGAGAGCAGGCTGAATTCCAGCTTTACCACTAAGAATACTGCAACCTTGAATGCATTCCTTCCCATTTCTGAGCCTAAATTTGTCTCTTGGTAAAATGAAGTTAACAACACCCACCCTCATGGGTTGGGTATGAGGATTAGAAACCTATCTATAATGCCTTTGGCTCACAGGAGACACCCAAAAGACAGCGGCTTTAAAAATGTTATCAGTACTATCTAGCATAAAGCTTTAGCTTTTCTTTCCTTTAAAAATAATCCTCCCTTTCATTTCTTGTGGGTCATGTCACAAATGTCAATATCGTCCTATGTACAATATCTGTCAGACTGAAAGTTCTATTAATCATTTAAACTTCTACTATGTTATTTCCCAGGAAACACTATGGGGATTTCAATGTTCCTTAGCAGTTGAAGCTTTACAGCTCATTTACAACCTAAACTAGCATAGCTAATCTGTACAGTACTGGGCAAGGCCCAGGAATGCAGTCCTCATTTTTTTTTTGCTTCAAAATTCCTTTTTAGTCTATAAAACACGGCCACTATTTAAATTTTACTGTATGTATATTGCACACTAGAGAAGTATAAAATCTTAATAAGTTATGCTTCATTTTCTGTGGCGAAAGTATCATATGCAATATACTAACAAATACACCACTCATTGAAATGTTTCTTATCTGGCCAGTATTTCGCAGACTGGGTTGGAACACAAGGAACATGTGCTTTAGCTTCAGAGAGCCCTAAAATCAAATTTAAACACTGACTGTGTGAAATCTAAGTCTCAGGCTTTCCATCTAAAAATAGGAAAAGTCACCCATTTTTTACAAGGGGTTTGAAGAGGATCACATGACATAAGTACCTAATGGTGGCTTAAAAATGGTAGCCTGTATTATACAATCAATCCAAAGTAGGAGAAGGTACATGTTGGTTCTAGTAGCAAAAAGCAAAGCTGTTTTATGTCTACGGAGAGATAATTGGTAAATTAGTCCTGCCTTCATCTCCCACCTCAAGGGAGGCTACTTCCGTTAGGTAAATCAAGCAACTTTACTAAGCACTGCAACTGTATGCGATTTAGTATATAAGCACTGCACACATGAGGCATCAAACCATCCCATAAATCTCCCTCAACACCAAAAGGCAGCTACAAACAAAAACCAACAAGGCAACACAACTCTCAGTTGAGGAATTTAGTGGATCAAGCTATAACACACTGGCTAGCCTTTATCCAGAAAAGAATCTCTAATTTGGAGAACTGCTTAACAATGAGTTTATTGTGATCCTGCAAAAAATTTATAAAGAATATTCAGCTACCAATGGTAAGTGAGCAATTGTAATCTGGACCATTTCCTTTTCTAAGAACTATAACCAATTTATAACCCCAGCAGTTTAGTATCACAAGAAACACAAAGACTTTAAGGACTAAAATAAAATGATTTTTTATAACAATATTTTCGTTTTATTTTTTATCTGAAACTACTTAAAGACATTTATTATTCTTTTACAAACTAAAGGATACTACTGTCTTCTATGCTAAATTTTAAGGCTTGAAGAAAGCTGAAAGTTTTCAAATAATTTGACAGCTTATAATGAATGAATGAAACAAAGGAAGGAAGGAAAGAAGGAAGGGAGGAAGGGAGGAAGGGAGGGAGGAAAACATAATCAGGACAAGTTTCCTTTTTTTAATCTAGATTCTCTACCAGTATAAGAAAAAAGAAAATTTAAACATCTCAAAATTAGTCTACCTTTAGAAAGAGATTTGGGAGGGGTACTGGGCGAAGTAAAGACAAATGAGGATATCTTTTAACCATTTAAGAAAACTAATGCCAAGAGAAGCATTCTGACCAAAATTATAGAAATTCCAAGTAAACACCCTAGTTTTGTGTTATGTTACCATACAATATACAATTTTATTTTTTAAAAATTAGGAAAATCAAAAAAACCTTTAGCTTGTTGAAAGAACTGAAATAAAACTCCACCTATCAAAACCTGAGAAACAAGAAAGCTGAAAAGGTGATAAAATGTATTCATTTTAACATTTACTGATAGCACATGCGGAAGACATCATAATAAAGTTCAAGTTCTCAGATGATAATACTTAAAGCCCTTGCTTTATGCATATTTACTCTAAACAAATCCACAGTTTAAGCAAACTTTATTCTCTGGACACCCAGTGCACAGCAGCTTAGAAACTGCTAATCCGAAAAGGTGGTGTGGAGGGTGGGTAGAGAGAAGAGAAGCGCTCTGAGCAAGTACACTACCAGAACAAGACCAAAAACCTTAGAGAACATAAAAACCTGAGGTCACAAGCTACCTGGATGCATACTGCAAGACAAAAAAGTGAACAAGATACAAAAAAAAGATTTAAAAGTAAGAGACTATTATGGGCAGCTTTAAGTCAACAAATGAAAAAACTTAGAAGAAATGGCTAGATTTTCAGGAAAATATAAATTTCCAAAACTGACTCAAGAAATTAAAAATCAATGAATGTCCTGTAACTCTTAAAGACTTTGAATAAGTAATTAAAAATCTTTGCATAAGGAAAGCACCAATCCAGGCAAGTGTTCCAGGCAGACATCAATCTGTCTAACAACTAAGATTTGTTATCACTAATGGCCCTAGCAGGGTCAAAAGAGGAGTGACAGCCAGCACAAAAAGGCAAGAAGAAGAATTAAATGCATATTAATTGAAAAGGAAGAAATAAACTCTATTTTCAAATGACATGATTTTCCACATAGAAAACTCTAAGGAATCTTAATTAAAAATAAAAAATGGAAAGAAAATCCTAGAACTAAGTAAGTTCAGTAGGGTCACAGGATATAAGATTAACACAAAAATCAAATCATATCTAAATGCTAATAACACATGGAAACTGAAATTAAAAGAGATGCAACATAGAATGTGACATTAAAGGTCAAGGAAACAGACTGATAAAAGATTTCTTTAAAATAATTCCGTTAGCAAAAGTCCTAACTTCTGTATGATCTAGAATAAGATTCACATTGATGGGGTGGGGGGGTGGGAGGGGAAATACGCTAGACATCCTAGAGTTACCACTGCCGTTATACTTGCCCTAGGGAGTGTGAACTGTAAGAATGTGGTCAACAGTCCATTCCATAGACTTATCAGGTTCATCTTTCCTCTCTATTCCCACTGCCCCTCTCTCTCCCAGGTTGTCTTCATCATCATTTGCATGTACATATTAGTTAGTTGTAACAGCTGCCTCAATAGTCTACCTTCCTCCCCTCTCACTCTCCTCTAGAATTTCTTCCATAATATTGATCCCAGGATTTCAAGCAGCTTAGGAAAAGTCAAGACTACGTCTGGCTACTTCTTCCACACTTTAAGAACTCGAACCAAAAGGAGCAACAATTCGCAGTATTAAAATTTAGGAATATAAAGAAAACACAGCTAAATTATGTCACCGGGAAAAAAAAGGTGACCAAATGGTTTTTTTATGTATATAAAGAGTCTTTCTCTAAAAGGGAAAATTCTGGTCACTCTTCAATCTTTCTGAAGACAAAAACAAAAACAAACAAAAAAAACGCTTAGAAAAAAAATCAATATTTCAAATAGTTAAAAATGTAAATAAACAACCAAAAGAGATTTGTGAGAAGTCTTTCACAAGAGATGTTAAAGAGGATCAGCAACCCTCTGTCTCTAGCCAGCCCAGGTAGTCCTTCCTCTACAAGCAAATGAATTAACTACTAATCTCAAAGATCTGTGATTTTAAAAGAATATTCGAATTTAAAAAATAAGCATAGCATTCCACAAACAGACTCAAGTTATTTAAAGGTCTATCAGTAGCACAGCAATTACAATGAATTCCAAATCACACTACTGTCCAATCAAACTAAAGTATAATCATAATTACACCAAGATACCAAGTTATCTAAATAGATAATAGATATATGTTATCTAGATAACATATATCTAGTTACGTTTCAGTCAGGTGCTAACTTAATGTTCAATTTAAACACTACAAGTTTAGTGCAAGCTTCAAAAATACTAATAAAAGCAATACTGTTCTGTTAATACAAACTTTCTCCTTCCTGTCTCCCCTAAAAAAAAAACCTCCTACACAGTTTAAGGTATAGTTACTTCCCATAAACACAACTTAAAAATCAGGGTTCTTTTCCAGATAAACAAAAGTAGTTTCAAAGATGAATTGAGCAATTTAAAGTACAGTTAACTCTCAATACGCTTGGATAATGAAAGAAGCAGTGCTTCATTAAAACAAAAAATTCTTAGACATTCTGTCAGATCTATAATGAAGTAAGATTTACTATTTACTTAAACAGTTCACATTACAATTGTTTGAAGTGTAGCAGGTGAAAAACAGTCTGTTATTGCTTGCAAGTAATTCTGGAGACCCACTTTATGAGATAATTCTCTACCTCGTCAAATAACAATAGACTCTAGTTTTCACAAAATGTCAAACTTTTCAGTTAAACACTTGGATCTAATGTGGATGAACCATTCCACAATTGCTATTTCTAACTAGAAATCATAAACATACATATATCAAAATCTGATTTTTAGAAACTCTCCATTATTATGTTGAAAGAGCTAGTCTAAAGAATAAGCTAACCATCCACCAAGACTTTCTGTACTGTCCCTTATCAAATTACTTCACCAGAAAGATAATATGTGGTTTGTATTCTTATGACTCCCTACAGATATACTTGACCAGAATTACAACTTAATATTATGCCCTTAAGTTTTATTGAGTTTATAAAATAAATGTCCTTGTATCATTTCATAATCTATAAAAATGATATCAAAACATCATTCCTTATATAAAGACCCACATAAAAAATTCCTCTTTGACTTTACAGCCAAGATTTCTCTCTTTAAAAAACTGCTATGCTTCCTTCAAGCAGACAATGAGAAACATCTAACTCATTGTGTTCCTCTTTTCTATTACCAACAGGAAATTCAAGTGGAAGCCTTAGTTTATAAATTTCTGATAGACTTAGAGATCTACTCCACTCTCTTGTATAATTCTATATCAATTATCATTATACTAAATGTCCAAGTACGAGTTTACTATTAATCATCTTTTTCCCTTCTTTTTGGAAGTAGGCAGGAATAAAAACAGTCAAATTTTCAGAAACTTGAAAACTATACTTCTGGTTCTAAAATCTAGTAATCCCAAATGAGGAATAGATGAGAATTTCAATGGACTGTTAAATAGGTAAATCCACGGTAAAAAAAAAAAAGTAAATTATAAGAAACCATATGATCTTTCAAAGAGACGGAAAGCCTATTTAAGCTAAATGCTCAGGAAAGAAACCAAAAGGAAATCAAAACACTTAACGACAAAATTTTAAACTTCTGCATGTTAAAAAAATATGCCATACACAAAATGATAAAGCTGGATAAAACATGTTCAATATATGACAAAGTGTTTAATATATTTATAAGAAAAAGATAAAATGCAACACCTCAATAGAAAATAGCAAAGGACATGTCCAGAAAAGTCACAAAAACAGATATATACTTGGCCAATAAATATATGAAAAAAGCTAATTCTTGGAATTTATTAAAGATATCCAAATTAAAATGTGATATAAGATTTTTCACTTATCAACTTGGCAAAGTTTGGTTTTTTTTCCTTTTACATTTTAATGGTAATATCTAAGCATGAGTACTGGGAAACTAGCATTTTCACATATTCACATGAGAATATAAATCCATGTGGCATTTCAAGAAGGAAATTTTATATTACATATCCAAGCTTTAAAAAGATGTATACCTTTTGATCCAAGATTTCACAATTAGAAATTTATTTAAAAAAATAGTCAGATAAGGACATAAAGACTTATATACAAGAGATACTCCTCACAGCATTAGTTATAGTAGGAAAAATTGGCAATAACTGTATTATTCAGTTAACAGAGGATTGGTTAAATAATTGCAGTACTTTCATATGCTGGAATAATAGAAAGACATTAAAAACCATGTTTCTGGAAGCATTTGATTTTCTGGAAATGTTCATGATATTAAATTAATATACAACAGTATGTGTAAAATGACCTCAACACACATACACATACAAACATATATTTTAATAAAAAGATTATGGGTAGGAAATACTACTGTGGTTATCTTGAGTGGTTTTTGATTATTGTAATTTCATTTTTTCTTTTTTTTCTGTATTTTCCAAAACATTACATTCAAATGTATTAATTTCCTAGCTGGAAAAAAAATGCTATTTTAAAAGGAAGTAGATCTTGAAAAATACCAATCTAATTTCATATTATAACTGAAAATTATGTGTAAAATGCAGAATAAATTAAAATTATTTTTAAGAAAAGGTAGGGAAACAGTGTGGAAGAAACAGACATACAAAGAGGGGATTAGAGGGGCAGATTAACACAATCACTGGAGAAAGGAATAATACAGAGATCTCCATTAAAGCCAGCCTGATTTTCTCAAACAGTATTGGGGATGAGTAGTAACACTGGATTGGGAAGTAGGAAACACCCTTTCCAAAAGAGCACCAAAAAGTAATGTGCATTCTTTTGGATATAGAGATACTATTTATAGGATAACCAACAGAAATAGATTTTGTTATGCCATATAACATTAACACTTCTATAGCTGATTTGGAAGATTAATTTCCAAAATGTAATCAAAGCAGGGGTAGGAAAGGTAGGTATTCCATTATTATAAACGTTTTCTATTTGTTAATCAAAAAGTAGCACTCTGATATGAGTTCAACTTTTACATATCAATCTCCTATGGATTCAACTCTTTCCTTATATATCAGTCTTTTCTCATTGCTGGGTACTGACCACATTCACTCAGGTTGGCAAATGTAGGTGTGCGTGGTGACAGAGAAGTACTGATTTTAAGTGTAAATTTGATGATAAGAGAAATAAGAATTCTCACTGAAATCCAAGAACAAAATCAGTAATACAAGTGGGCGTAGGCCTCAAGGATACTGGAGCTGAGAGCCTGGTCCAGGTCCACAGTTGCCCTAGGGGCCCAAGCAGCAGAGTTTGAGGGTCCTCAATTGTAGTGCTCCTGCCATTAGTGTGACTCAGCAATTCCCTGGATACCAGCTTCTGGTATCTGATTTGCCTCTAGCCCCCCAGCTGGTCTCTCTGCTCCAACACTCTATTCTTTTTCTACCTCACAGCTGCCACTTTGTCAATGTCATACCTTTGGCTAATTCTCAGTCTATCACAGGTCCCTCCTATCTTTTTCTCTTGACTTTTCAAATTCTGCTTACTTCCATTGCTTCACTGCCAAATCCCTGTTTCTTTTTGTGAGTGTTGTGATCTACATCATCATGTATATTCTTACAGTAACCATCACTCCCCTTTGTCAATCCTGACATCATCCAGACAGAAAATTAAAAGCAAGAGCTATATTTCTTTAACCAGACAATGAGATCTGTGAGAACCTGACTGGTTTAGCTTGTTTCCATTTGGACAAAACTTTTTGTGCTAGTGCACCTACTTGGCTAGTGGCTGATCTATGGCTGGCATCATCTTTGATGTGGGTACCCATGCCAGTCCAGTCACCTATGGCCAAGTAAGGGAAGGTCATTCAAAATATAGACACAGCTGCTTTGGTTTACACTCTCAGCAAATGTTCCCCTCAGACATTACTGTGGGAAAGCAGGAGCTGAAATTACTCTGTGACAACATGTAATAATATAGAGGTGTTTAATGCTAAAGCAGTTCATAAATCATGTTCCCTGGAATTCTAGTATGTTATAAGATATTAAGAGGCATTCTACAAATAAAGGTTTCAGTTCAAACAAGTTAATACCTTAGCTCTCTGAAAAGGATATCTTTCTCGGCATTATTTCCCAACCTTACTTGACAATGGAAACCTAAGATTTCACAGAACACTAGTCCTCTGTGATTTGGAAAATGCTGTCCTATTGTGCTGCAACTTTCCCCACAATCCAGAATCCACTACAGTTTTAATTTCAAAAAAAAAAAAAAAAAAGCACAGACTTTGTTTTGTGTCATGATACATATTAGATGCTCAATATATGAATTAGATGCTCAAATATATGTTTGTGAAAAGAAATCATTAACATGGAGGCAGAAGGAAAAATGGTAAATGGAGGAGTAAGTGGGGAAAAAAATCAAGAGGCCTACCATTCTTGGTAATGACAGACTAGGTTTTTCAGAACAACCCTCCTGCTGAAAAAAATTAAAAATCCTTAATACCAAAAACCTAAACCTTAAAATAAAAAACTGACAGGATGGTAGGAAACAGCCAGACCAAATTCTAGGGACAACTGGAAACCCAGAGAGGTAATAAGAACCCCCTGAAGACTGACCCTTAGGGCACTTGCAGATAGAGCTCAGCAAATTAGATCTTTGGTTTCAGTGGCCTCACAGGATTAGGGGAACAAATGTGTCAGTGCACTGATTCCTCTAAAGGGGGAGGAACCCAAGGGAACATTTCCCCACATTAAACTGTGATCCCAAAGGAATGTAACCTCAGGTAAAGGTAAACAATAACTAAGCCTAAACCCTAATCCCATGCCCAGAAGCTACAGGTTGTTTTAGCTCAGACAGAAGTGAAAGAAAAGAAAAAAAAGAATAGTGGGTAGGACATCCAGGATATGGGCCCCTAAAAAGCTGGACCAGCATGGGCAGGGTTTGTAGTCTGGGTTTGCATGAACTTCAAACTGTGAAATTCTTTAAAAATGTTACTGGGCTAGTGATCCCTCCACATATCTTAAAAGAAATAAACACAGGAGAGTTTGGAGGGGGAGGAGCACAAAAAGAAGTGGACTGGAATGTGACACCAGATAGCATCTGGAAGAGTTTTTTTAAATTATTTTAAAATAATTATAGATTAGCCCTGGGCAGTCACAGTCAGTGGCTGACCTTGGCCTGCATGGGAGCGCCTCTCAAGAGGCCCCAGAACCAGCATACTCGGTGGCCGGCTTTAGAGCACCACCTGATTGGCTCCAAAGGGTGGTCTCAGCAGGCACCAGAGCCCACTGGGGTGAATCCTGCTCTGTGGGGTCAGCTCCCACACAGCAGCTCATACACTGTGGTCATGGCCAATCTTCACAGCATATCACTCTGAGGGTCAATCCAACCCACTGATGTGCTAACAACAATCAAGTCTCAACTAGAAGGGCCCACACAACCCACACAAGAGACACTCCTGGACCACCCAGCTCAGGTCATCAGGGGGACTGTGTCACTGGGCCCCACAGGGCACCTACTACATAAGTCCACCCTGCCAAGACTGAGAGACGTAGCAGATCTACCTAATACACAGAAACAAACACAAAGAGACAGCTAAAATGAGGAGACAAAGAAACATGTCTCAAAGAAAATGCCAGAAAAAGAAGTAAACAAAATGGAGGCAAGCAATCTACCAGATACAGAGTTCGAAACACTGGTTATAAGGATGATTAAAGAACTTACTGAGAACTCCAACAAACAGATAGTAAGCATAAAAAAGGTCATACCGTAACAAAGAAGCAGTCAGAAATGAAGAATACAATAACTGAAATGAAGAATAAATTGGAAGGAATCAATAGCAGGTTAGATGAAGCAGAGGATTGAATCAGCAATTTGGAAGACGAGGTAGCATAAAACATCTAAACAAACAGTAAAAATAACAAAAAAAATGAGGATAGTTTAAGGGACCTGTGGGACAACGTGAGGCATAACAACATTCACATCATAAGGGTACAAGAAGGAAAAGAGAGAGAGCAAAGGATTGGAAACCTATTTGAAAAAATGGCTGAAAATTTCCCTAACCTGGCTAAGGAAATAAACATACAAGTCCAGGAAATGCAGAGCGTCCCAAACAAAATGAACTCAAAGAGGTCCCCATCAAGACACCTCACTATTAAAATGTCAAAGTTTAAAGACAAGTAGAGAATCTTCAAAGCAGCAAGAGAGAGGCAGTTACTTGTCTACAAGAGAGCTCCCATAAGACTGTCAGCTGATTTCTCAACAGAAACTTTATGGGACAAAAGGGATTAACATGAAATATTCAAAGTGATGAAAAGCAAGGACCTACAACCAAGACTACTTTACCTAGCAAGGCTAGTATTTAAAAATGAAGAAGAGATAAATAGCTTCCCAGACAAGAAACTAAAGAAATTCATCACCACAAAACCAGTATTATAAGAAATGTTAAAGGAACGTCTTTATGAAGGGGAAATAAAGAACATAAATATGAATAATAAAATGGCAATAACTATGCACCTATGGATAATCACTTTAAATGTCAGTGGATTAAATGCTCCAGTCAAAAGACATAAGGTAGTTGGATGGATAAGAAAACAAGACCCACACATATGCTATCTACAAGAGACCCACTTCAGATTGAAAGACACACACAGACAGAAAGTAGAGGAATGGAAAAAGATATTTCATGCAAATGGAAATAAAAAAAAGCTGTAGTAGTAATCCTTATATCAAACAAAAATGACTTTAAAACAAAGGCTATATTAAGAGACAAAGAAGAACATTTCATAATAATAAAGGGATCAATCCAACAAGATGATATAACCTTTGTAAACATTTATGCACCCAACATAGGTGCGCCTAAGTATAGAAAGCAAAATTGACTGATATAAAGGGAGAGATAGACAGTAACTCAATCATAGTAGGGGACTTTTAACACCTATTAACATCACTGGATGATCTTTCAGAGAGAAAATCAACAAGGAAACAGCACCCTTAAATGACACATTAGACCAGATAGGTTTAACTGATACTGTTAGAGCATTACAATCCAACGCAGGAGAATACACATTCTTTTCAGGTATACACAGAACATTTTCCAAGACAGACCACATGTTAGGCCACGAAATAAGTCACGATAAGATTGAAATCATACCAAGCATCGTCTCCAACCACAATGATATGAAACTAGAAATCAATTACAAGAAAAAAAATGAAAAACATACAAAAACATGGAGGCTAAACAACATGTTACTAAATAAAGAATGGGTCAACAATGAGACCAAGGAAGAAATCAAAAGATATCCTGAGACAAACAAAAACACAACGACCCAAAATCTATGAGGCACAGTGAAAGCAATCCTAAGAGGGGTATTCATAGCAACAAGAAACAAGAAAAAAAATCTCAAATAAACAATCTAACTTTACACATAAGGGAGCTGGAAAAAGAAAAGCAAACAAAGTCCAAAGTGAGTACAAGGAAGGAAACAAAGATCACCACAAAAACAAACAAAATAGAGGCTAAGAAAACAATACAAAAGATCAATGAAACCAAGAGCTGGTTCTTTGAAAAGATAAACATAATTGAAAAACTTTAACTAGAGTCATCAAGAAAAAAAGAGAGAGGACTCAAATAAATAAAACAGAAATGACACACAAGAAATGACAACTGACAACACAGAAATACAAAGAATTATAAGAAAATACTACAAACAGTTACATGTTAACAAAGTGGACAATATGGAACAAATGGATAAATTCCTAGAAACATATAATCTTCCAAGACTGAGTCAAGAAGAAATAGAGGGGTTGGCCGAGTGGCTCAGTTGGTTAAGAGTGCGAACTTTGGGCAAAAGGGTTGCCGGTTCGATTCCCACATGGGCCAGTGAGCTGCGCCCGAACAGAGCTGCTGCTGAGCTGCTAACAGGTTGCAGGATGGCTCAGCTGGTGAATGTACACGCTCCTAACAACAAGGTTGCCAATTCGATTCCTGCATGGGATGGTGGGCCACAACAAGGTTTTCAGTTCAACTCCCACATGGGATGGTGGGCTACACTCACCCGCAATTAAGATTGAACATGGCACCTTAAGCTGAGCAGCCACGAGCTGCCAACAGGCAGCCAGATGGTGACTGGACTTGGGAGCTCAGCTAGCTGCGCCCTTCACAGCTAAGACTGAAGGACAACAACTTAGCTGTTCCCCTTCCCTAATTCCCCAATAAAATCTTTAAACACACACACACACACACACACACACACACACACACACAAATAGAAATTCTGAACAGACCGATGACTACTAACAAAATCTAATCAGTAATCAAAACACTCCCAATAAACAAAAGCCCTGGACTGGATGGCTGCACAGGTGAATTTTACCAAACATTCAAAGAAGAATTAACATCTATCTTTCTCTCAAACTACTCCAAAAAGCTCAAGAGGGGGAAGGTTTTCAAGCTCATTTTACAAGGCCATCTGATTACACAACCAGACAAAAACATTACAAAAAAAAAAGTTATAGGTTGATATTCCTGATGAACATAATGCAAATATCCTTAACAAAATATTAGCAAATGGAATTCAGCAATATATTAAAAAGATCATACACCATGATCAAGTGGGATTTATTCCTGGGATGTAAGGTTGGTTCAATATCCACAAGTCAATTATTGTGGTACACCACATAAACAAAATGAAAAATAAAAATCCTATAATCCTATCAGTAGATGCAGAAAAAGCATTTGACAAAATCCAGCATCCATTTATGATAAAAACTCTCAGCAAAGTGGGAATAGAGGGGACATACCTGAACATAATAAAGGCCATATATGACAAACCTACAGCTAACATCATACTCAATGACAAAAAGCTAAAAGCACTTTCCCTAAGATCAGAAACAAGACAAGGATGTCAATTTTCACCATTTTTATTCAACATATAATTGGAAGTCCTTGCTACAGCAATCAGACAAAAAACAGAAATAAAAGGCATCCAAATTGGAAAGGAAGAAGTAAAACTGTCATTATTTGCAGATGACATGATACTACATATAAAGAACTCCAAAGATTCCACCAAAAAACTATTAGAACTGATAAATGAATTCAGTAAAGTAGCAGGATACAAAATTATTTTTCAGAAATCAGTTGCATTTTTATATACCAATAACAAACTATCATAAAAAGAAATTAAGAAAACAATCCCATTTACAACCCCACTGCAACAACAAAAAATAGCTAGAAATAAATTTAACCAAGGAAGTAGAAGACCTGTGTTCAAAAAATTATAAGAAACTCAAGAAGGTGCAAATACGTGAAAGCATATACCGTGCTTACAGGTAGGAAGGATTAACATCGTTAAACTGTCCATACTACCCAAAGCAATCTATAGATTCAATGCAATCGCTATCAAAATACCAACAGCATTTTTCACAGAACTAGAAGAAATAATCCCCAAATTTATATGGAACTACAAAAGACTCCATATAGCATGGCAATCTTGAAAAGAAGAACAGAGGTGGAGATATCACACTACCTGATATCATATACTACAAGGCTATAGTAATCAAAACAGCATGGTACTGGCATAAAAGCAGACACATAGATAAAAGAAAAGAACAGAGCCCAGAAATAAACCCATACCTATACAGTCATTTAATCTATGACAAAAAAAGCGAGAATATACAATGGTTAAAGACAGTCTATTCAATAAATGGTGGTGAGAGAACTTGATAGATACATGCAAAAAAATGAAACTATTGAATTGTCGGAAAAGTCATGATGTATTTTTCTCTGTTTTTCGTTGCAAAAATGCGTCATGATTTTTCCGACAACCCAATAGATCACCTTCTTACACCATATTCATGAATAAACTGAAAATGGATTAAAGGCTTAAATGTAAGGCCTGAAACCATAAAATTCCTAGAAAAAAACATAGGAAGTAAACTCTCTGACATTGCTCTTAGTAATGTTTATTTTTCTGCTATATATCTTCATTCAAGGGAAACAAAAGAAAAAAAAATAAATGGGACTACATCAAACCAAAAAGTTTCGGCATAGCAAAGAAAACCATCATCAAAACACAAATACAACCTACTGAATAGGAGGAGATATTCACCAATGATACATCCAATAAAGGGTTAATATTCAAAATTTATAAAGCAGTCATATAACTCAACATCAAACAACAAACAATTAAAAAATGGGCAGAGGACCTGAATAGCTATTTCTCCAGATGGCCAACAGACATTTGAAAATATGCTCAGCATCACTAATCTTCAGAGAAATGCAAATTAAGACCACAATGAGATACCACCTCACATGAACGGCTATCATCGATATATCAAACAAAAAATGTTGGTAAGGATATGGAAAAATGGGAACCCTCATGCATGGGTGATGGGATTGCAAATTAGTGCAGCCACTATGTTAAAAAAGTATGGAGATGCCTCAAAAAATTAAAAATAGAACTATCTAAGATGTAGCAATTCCACCTCTGGGTATACGCATATATCTGAAGAAATCCAAAACACTAATTCGAAAAGATATATGCACCCCATGTTCATTTCAGCATTATTTACAATAGCCAAGATATGGAAGCAACCTAAGTACCCATCAATAGACGACTGAATAGGGCCGGCCGAGTGGCGCGATGGTTAAGAACTCGCTTGGGATGCCAGAGGGCCCCGGTTCGGATCCCACATATGAGGGCCAGTGACACT
>NW_017731598.1:2324970-2334799 GCF_001890085.2 Hipposideros armiger
AGGGAAGAGCGCAATGATGGTGCCAACTTGGGCCAGTGAAGCAGCGTCCTCCACAACTAGATTGAAGAACAAAACGACAGCAACTTGTCTTTTCTCCTTCCCCCAATTCCCCATCACTGTTCCCATCCCCCCAATTATCCAATAAAAATCTTTAAAAAAAAAAAAATAGACGACTGAATAAAGAAGATGTGGTAATATATACAATGGAATATTACTTGACCATAAAAAAGAATGAAATCTTACCATTTGTGACTACATGGATGGACCTGGAGGACATTATGCTAAGTGAAGTAAGTCAGACAAAGAAAGACAAATACCATATGATCTCACTTATATACAGAATCTAAAGAACAAAATAAACGAACAAACAAAACAGAAACAGACTCATAGATATAGAGAACAAACTGATGGTTGCCAGATGGGAGGGGGTTGGAGGGCTGGGTGCAAAAGGTGACGGAATTAAGAAGTACAAATTTGTAGTTCCAAAATAGTCACGGGGATGTAAAGTATAGCATAGAAAATACAGTCAATAATATTATAATAATTATATATAGTGCCAGGTGGGTACTAGACTTATCAGGGTGATCACGTTATAAATTACATAAATGTCTAACCACTATACTGTACACCTGAAACTAATACAATATTGAATGTCAACTGTAATTGAATAAATAAATAAATTAATTAATTAAATAAATAAAATATGAATTCTCACTGAAGGAAGACAACTTCAGTCTTGGCCTCAAAGAATACCCACAAGTAATTTTAAGGATAATAAGCACAGTCAAATATAGGCACACAGAAGACATCATGAGTGAAAACAAGCATCCACAGGAAATAGGAAGTATCAGTAGTGAAATTTTTTCCAACAAGAAAATCCTAGGCCTAGATGACTTCATTGGTGAATTCTATTATTATTTAAGGAAAATAAAAATTTGAATCTTATACAGATTCTTTCAGAGATCAGAAGAGAGAAACTCCTCAACTTATTTTATCAGGCTAATATAATCTGATACCAAAACTTAACAAGGATTCTGTGAGAGGAAAGTCAGAAGTACAGATATAAGTTTTTTAAACAAAATATTAGCAAGCTGACTCTAACAGCATATAAAAATGATCAAGTTAGATATAGTCTAGGAATACAAGGTTGTATAAACATTAGAAAATCAATTAGTGTAATTGATCATACTAATAGTTAAAGAACAAAAAATATGATAATCTCATTAGATGTAGAAAAGCATCTCATGAAATTCAACATATACTTGTGATGAAAATTCTTAGCAAACTAAGACTGAAAAATAAACCTAACCTAACTTAATAAAGAGCATTTCTAAAAAATGACAGCTAAACTTATCCTTGATGAAATGCTGAGGTTGGAATAAGAGAAGAATACTTATTATCATCACTTCTATTTTATTGTACATTGTGATAGAAGTGCTACTGAGTAGATTAAGGCAAATTAAGGAGTAAAAGGCATTCCAGCCCAGCTCAGCCATGGTCAAGGTGATTTTATCTTCAACAAGCTGCCGCTCTCCCAAGTTCTACCAGCCTTACAGTGAAGATACACAACAGCAAGTCATCAGGGAGACATTCCATTTGGTATCTATGAAAGATGAAAATGTTTGTAACTTCCTAGGAGGAGGACTATTAATTGGAGAATCTGACAACAAAACTGATTTATAGACATTATGCAATGTTATATTTTGTCTTCTGTGGATTCTTCAGAAAGTGAATTTGGCATTTTAGATCTAAGTCAAGTATTTGGAAACATTAGACAAGTGTTTTGAAAATGTCTGTGAACTGCATTTAATTTTCCATGTAGACAAGATTCACAATATTTTTGCAGAAATGGTGATGGGGGGAATGGTATTGGTGACCAACGTGAATGAGAACTGTTACACCAATCGATACATAAACTAACTGGAGAAACCTGAGGCTGGCTTAGTGGAAGCTCCAGCCCATGCTAATCAGTTGTAAAGAATACGAATCTTCCTGAGAACTCATGAAATATCAGCATTGGTGAAATTAGTATAAAAGTGCCAAACCTGCCCTCTTTTAAATAAAAAATTTAAAAGGCCACTCCCAGGTAAAATCCAGAGGGGAAGTCATCTAAGTTTACCATGCAGTTGTTTACTAAAATAGAGGAGGAGTGTCTTAACTCTTGCTCTTGGATTTAAGTAAAGGTATTGTACAAAAAATGTGTAATATCAGTATGGTAGTTCAATGTTGCCTTTCTTGCTCTATTATGAAGAAACTGAGTAGTTGCACTGATTTTTTTTCCCTTTCTTTTCTAAACTGCATTCCTATACCCACCTAAGCCATGTCTACAAGTATTAGTTACGAGAGTATTTCGAAAAGTGTTTGAGACATTTCTTTATATTATAATCAACCCACAATATTGGTGTTTTATATGGGTCACAAGTGCAGCATTCCATTCCTTAATTCTTTCTGTTACTTTTCACAATTGTTAAAGAACCAAGTATGTATTGCATGAAAACATTATGACCTTTTCCTCTTAGTTTAAATAAACTCCAAGGTAACTAGACTTCTAAAGAAAAAAATGAGAGAGAAAAGGCATTGATTAACTTCATCTCTACAGATTTGAAAGGAACAAACAAATAATATTCCTGGATGAAATAACTGTGTATTTCAAAAATCCAAAATGATCTACAAAAAAATAAAAAGGAAAAGAAAGAAAATAAAACAAACAAACAAAAAGACAAAATGATCTACAAAAAAATGATTAGAATTAATATGAATTTGGAAAGGTTGGTAGATACAAATCAGTATAAAAATATCTATTGTGGTCCTATATGTGAGCAACAATCAGAAAATGAAATGTAAAAAATATATACCATTTGCAATAATAGCATCAATGCTATTAAGTACCTAGGACAAATCTAAGAAAAGATCTGCAAATCTCTATAGGAATTTTTTTAAAAAGCATGATCTGTAAGGGAAAAGAATGATAAATTATATTACATTAAAATTAGGAACTACTCTATTGATAAAAAACACAGGGTAGGAAACAAAATTCTCAACACATAAAATTAAGAGACTAAAAGAAAATATAAAGAACTCCTAAAAATCAGTAATAAAGACCAGATAACCAAGTAGAAAAATGGATAAAGACTTTAATAGGCCCTTCACAAGAATAAATCCAAATATGAAAAGGGGCTCATATCCTCCTTAATAAAACCATTAGACACCATTCTCCTGTCCAAAATATTTAAATTTGTCAATACTTAAGTGATGGTGAGAATGTGAAATAAGAATGCTCACATCCTGTTGAGTGAGTATAAATTGGTATAGCCACTTTAGAAAACAATTTGGTATTAACCAGTGAATTGGAAGGTAAGAATTTCCTATGATCCAGCAATTCCACTTCTAAGTATAAACCCTGAGATACTGGTGCCCACGCATACCAAGAAAAATATACAAGAATGGTCACAGATGAGTTTTTCAATATTACAAAACAGAGCAGAATACACATGGCATATTCATATGGTAGAATAGTATGTGTACGATGGATTAGAGAAATGAAAATGTTATCCACACACCACAGATGAATAGCACAAAAATAAGTCAGAAACAAAAGACTACATATTGACATATATACATATTTCTGTATATATGTGTACATTATTTATGGACGCACACATAAGCGGTAAACTTTGGAGAGAAGGAAAAAGGATTATCACCAAAGTAAGAATATGGTTACTTTTGGGTAATGGATAGGGTAGAGACAGATAGGGTTTGACTGGGAAGAGGCACATAGCACGCTTCTTTGTGGTATATTGACAGTGTTCTATTTCCTAATCTGGGTAGTGAATAGGACTTATAATTATCCATTAAACTGTACCTTTACATTTTATTCACTGTTCTATACATGTTAGATTTCATCACAAAAAGAGGAAATGAAGAGTAAAAAAGAAGTGCACAGAGAGAGAGAAAAAAAGCAGAAAGCAGGATTTGTTGTAGGTACTAGCAAAGTGCTACTTAACTACCACCTTACCTGTACTTCTATGTATTCAGTGAAACCCAAATAATTGTCCATCTCTATACCAGCCTGTTATTTCTCCAATTATATTACCTTTATCATTACTGTAATACATTATATCTGAAGATAATCTCTAATCTAATTATAAGACAAACACTCCTTTGCCAAGTTTTTTTCTTCTACTTGACTCCATATGGTTGCTATATACACAAAGAGCCATTCTGAGAGAAAAAGTTATAAACATTTGGCACAGCAGATACAACTAAATGTTCCACGAAAAGAAAACATGAAATATTCAATTACATAGTGGTAGATTTACATCAAATGTTTTAAAATTAAACTACATGTTAAATAGTTATTGAATTCAGTAACTTAATTTACAATATTTAAGAACGTAATCCTCCTTGATGGGACATTATTCTGCCACAATATCTATTCATTCTAAGATGTTGTTCTTTATGAAAAATAGAAATTCTTGTCCCTGTTCTGCATCTTACTAGCCATGTAAGGCAATTTGGATTCTACTTTCTTATTTAGTAGTATGGGAGAAGAACTTCAGTTTCCTGAATGTAATTTATGAATTTTATCTATTTAACCTAGTCCCTTCAGTTGAAATGAAGCTAATGGGGAAAAAACTTATTTGATTTTAAGAGTTTTTACATGTATATAGAGGCGATGAGAACATATGTTCTTGCCTTTACAGTTATAATCAGTATTTTCTGGATGTGTACCGGAAGCACACTTCTAGTTCACACATCCCACCCACTGTTCAGTCCACTAATAGCCTAAAAAGTCTGTCTCAATTTGGCTATTCCTCATCGTACCTCAAATTCACTGTATCTAAAATTAACTTAAGATTTCTCTCCAAATTAGGTTATCAGTACATTTCTATGCAATACCTTAGAAAAATTTTATTTTACTTTTCTTCCACTTAACACCATTGTATTTAATGTTAACTAGTTCAACAGTTTCTTTTCCCAGAATGGCTCTCAAATTTACCTTTTCTCTGCACTTATGCTGTCGGTAAGCTTGTCCAGAGTTCTAATGCCACATTCCTAGATTTCTACAACACCTTAGTCTCTCCTCTCTTCCTAGACTCATAACACCGCCAGACTTATAACCTTACAGGAACATTCAACAGTCATACACAGCATCTTGTGCCTGAGTTGCACTCACTACCATCCATAATTAGGCCCCATTTTATCCAAACTTAATTCTCCTTACTCTGAAATACCTCCAGTACTCTGTCTTTCACCATTCAATTCTATTTTTAATGTCTACATCAAGTTCTAATTTCTCTAAAAGGATTGACTACTAACACCACAATTTGTTCTTTTTGTCTCAGATAGTTTCAGGCATGTCAATTTTATCTCTACAACACGAAGGGGAAGGACGGAAATTTACATCCAAATTTTTTAGGAAAAGACAAAAGGTGCCAGAGCCAAGGTGCTCTCTTCTATTCTGGTGCTTGGGTCTTGGCTCAAGTAACTAAGTCAATCAACAGCTGGTCTGTGAGTTGGCTAATGAAGTATGACTCACCATTCTGCCAACCGGACTAAACGATTAGCTGCAACAGGAAAGTATTTATGAGAGTCTGTTTAAACTACTGAGCATGTATTCCACTTAAATAATTATTTGAAAGCTTGATCACAGAATTTTAGTAAAAGAATTTGATTGCTAATTTGGACTATGTACCCAGTGAGATAGAGGCCAAAATCCAAGAATTTTCTAGGCATCAGTCGTGTTATTGGCAATCAAACATTCAATAATAATTATTGTCACTAAACGAACATCCATCTGATAACAAAGGAAGTCAGGTGATAGGAATGGAGCTCATTTTCCTTACTCCACCAATTCTTAACCCTCTTCTCTTCAATGCTAGAATATATGGTGATGGAAGGAGAACTGACTCCAGGTGGTGAGCACACAATGTGATATACAGATGATGTATTATAGAACTGTACACTTGAAACCTATGTAATTTACTAACCATTGTCACCCCAATAAATTTAATTTTAAAAAACGCTTGAGAAATTTCATAAAAACCACCAAGCTACAGCTATAATTTCTTTCTCATTGTCCATTCATGGTGTATTTTCATATTTCAAAAAGATAGGGATTCACAGATTACTCTCCTGTGTTATCACCACATAATCAAGAGATTCTTCATTAAAACAAAATCTAATCTTTTCCTGTTAAAAGCCACTATATTTTTTTCTAATTCTACTCTTGTACCTATTTTCCAGATTTACACCAAGATAATGTTTTTCATAACTTAATTTTATTTTTTTAATTTATATTTCAGAAACTATGATTGGGAGAAGGGGGTGTTTTACTTCCTATAAAAATAAGTTCCTAATGTAGATGATTGTTTTTATTTTCTTTGCACTTAAGTTTTCTTATAAAATGGTATGTAATTATATGGCTTCTGTTTGAGGTTATCGGTGGTGAGATTACTATAGAGTAAGACACTGTATTGAAAATACTTGAAGAAAACAACCAAAAAAAATCTTGCAAAAAACTGTAAAAGCATTTATTGACAGATGAAAGATAAATAACATGTGGTCATACACACACACACACACACACACATGAATATATTCAGCCTTAAAAGGAAAAAAAATTCTGACACATTCTAAGTGAAATAAACCAGTCACAAAAGAACAAATATTATCTGATTCCTCTTATATTAGGTTCCTAGAGTAGTCAAATTCAGAGACAGAAAGTAAAATGATGGTTATCAGGAGCTGGGGGGGAAGAGGGATTAGAGAGAGAGTGGTTTAATGAGTACAGAGTTTCAGTTGGGGGAGAGAAAAAAGTTCTGGTGATGGATGGTGGTAATGGTTGCACAACAATGTGAATGCATTTAATGCCACAGAAAGGTGTACTCAAAAATGGTTAAAACGGTAACCTTTATGTATATTTTACTAAAATAAAAAAAAAAACCAGTACAACACAGAGAATATACCTACAACCTTTCAAATAATTTTGTGTCCTATCTGTGTGGTCAATTTTGAGGCATTATTGAAAAGGAGATGCTATGCCCTCTATTATTGGCAGTGTCCACTTCTCTCTACATAATAGAGAAAACAGGGGAAACAAATTAGGTCTAAGAAATCAATGTCTACATAAGCAATTACCCTTGGGACATGGGTATTTAAATATCATGACCTTCTTATGTCTCTGATAATTTTGCTGTAATCTTCCTGAATGTCTTTATCCTTTCATTCAACACTTTATGAGCACAGACTATGTGCTAAATTTTATGTAAGGCGCTAAAGATTAAAACATGAAAAACATTCAGTCTCTGAGAAGCCCACAATTTGGTGGAAAAGGAAAGTAAATTACATTACAACCTAAATGCTAACTAATTAGAGTGCTATCAGGAATACAAAGCAACTACCTCTACCTGGGGAAGTGTGGCACAATGCTAGTTGCACCCCCTACCTGTTCTTCCTTTCTTCCATAATAATATAATTAGCTGGCACAGAGCCACCAAGAATAAAGACATATTTCTCAGCCTTCCTTCAGGCCAGTGAGGTGCAAGCAGAAATGTAGTGTGGGAGCTTCAGGGAAACTTTAAAAGACAGCTTGCATGTGCCCTTAGTCCTTCTCTTCATATTCATCCTGTTTAAAGCAAAGATACTTCAATTTTGGACGATGAGAACAAAGGTCTGAGAGATCTGAGAGATTCTGAAAACAAGAGCTGAAAATTACTTCCCTAGTAACTGCATGGAACAGAGCTGTCACTTTAGCCCTAACACTGCAAATTCCAAAATTTTATAGGAGAGAAATAAATCTCTTGTTTTTAGGCCACTGTTACTTTGGTGGTTCTGTTACTTGTCTCTGTACATAATCTTAATGAATGCAGGGGTCAGAGAAGGCTTCACAGAAAAGGTGACAGAGCTAGGTTTTGAAGAATAGTTACCTGCCAAATGGAGAAACATATTTCAGGCAGAGAAAATGTCAAGGCACAGACTCAAGAAAAGGTCTGGATTTCCAAAAGATGAGGAGTGGTTCGGATAACTGAAGTACAGGGCAGGTGGAGTGAAGTAAAAGAAAAAGCAACCGAAAGCTGGGAAAAATAGACTCTAAAGGGTCTTCCATGCCATGCTAAAAAGATGATTTTACTCTTCCTGTACTTGTTCATATTAAATGACTAAGAATTCACAGCTGATTCTCTGCATATTTTAGAAGAGCGAAATGGCTCCATCAGAAAACAATCAAAGCAGTATGGATTAAGGTATCATAAGAGGTAAGGAGGAAAAAGAAAATCTTATTTCTACAAGAGAAAGGCACAGTAGTATTTCTGTAAATGTGGAGGACTAGAAGAAATAATATCTGGCACAAAGAAAAGATTAGGACTCCGGACAACAAAGAAAAGGAGGGTATACACAACTTGGCAACGTTTGGATGAGGTAAAGATTAGAATACTTGCCTTTAAAAGTGAACTGAGGTCAATGAATCACAGTATAACTATGACCAAGTGATTGTAATTCATTTTATTTTTATTATTTACCTATACCCATGGTTTCCTTTTACAAGTGGCTGTCATAGTAAGTAATAGCTGAACATCTAGTCTAGAGTAGGAACCTTTTTCCTATCAAAGAAGTTATAAACATGAGGGGGAAAAAATTCAGTGCTCCTTAAGGTTATTAGAGTTTTAATTTTTACTCAATCAAGTAGTATTGTTTTACTTTTCTGAAATAATCATGTATTGTTTGTACATTTATGAAGTGTGATCAAACAATATGGTGAATGTTTAAATTTAAAAAATTATTACAATAAAAGATACATTGCCATTAATCCCCCTCAAAATATTTCCACTTACTTCAAACACTCTTATCCCATCATTCTTGTCACTTTCTGAAACAGTTCTAGAAGTCCTCTTTCGTGAATGTCTTTAGTTGCTCTGTTGTGACTGCCTGGATGTCCTGAATCATTTTGACTTTGAGGAAAAGCCAGAAGTCGCACAGTGCCAGATCTAGTGAATAAGGTGGATGAGGACACACCGTAATGTTTTCATTTGACAGAAATTGCTGTATACCAGAAGCGATGTGCGACACAGACCGTTGTCATGATGGAGGATGATTTATGGCACACTTTAAAACACACCTTCTCTCAACCATAGCTCACACCCGACTGACAGTACCGAACAAGTTGAAACTTGTCACACACTGTTATTAAGGTTCAATGTGCCGCTTCCTGTATTGAAGATCCCTGCCTCTCGGTTGGATGGCACTCAGCAGCAACATTCACCGTATTTCTTGATCACAACGGAAAGATTCATGTCACACATAGCTTCTGGTATGGCAATTTCTGTCAATTAACAACATTATGGTGTGTCCTCAGGCACCTTATTCA
Organism: Hipposideros armiger; assembly: GCF_001890085.2. Classification (NCBI taxonomy): domain Eukaryota; kingdom Metazoa; phylum Chordata; class Mammalia; order Chiroptera; family Hipposideridae; genus Hipposideros; species Hipposideros armiger. The sequence goes on from NW_017731598.1 coordinate 2,334,335, forward strand.
CTGGATCTGGAACGGTGCAACTTCTGGCTCTTCCCCAAAGTCAAAATGACCATGAAAGGTAAACATTTTGAACTTATTCAGGACATCGAGGCAGCCACGATGTGCAACTAAAAATGCTCACAAAAGAAGACTTCCAGAACTGCTTCAGAAAGTGGCAAGAACAATGGGATAAGTGTGTTCGAAGCAAGGGGGAGTATTTTGAGCAGGATTAATGGCAATGTGTCTTTTACTGTAAATTTTTTTAATTTAAACATTCACTGTATTTTTTTATCACACCTCATAGTTTTTTAATTTAAAAACAACCACCCATGCCCTATCAAAAAGAAAAGGCAGCAACTGTTACCTCATAAAAATATCAGAGGCATAATGTTTTCTAGTTCCATCCATATTGTTGCAAAAGGTACTACTTCCTTCTTCTTTATAGCTGAATAATACTCCATTGTGTAAATGTACCAAAGTTTCTTA
>NW_017731598.1:2335479-2340621 GCF_001890085.2 Hipposideros armiger
AAAAAAAAAAAAATATCAGAGGCAAATTATTGAGAGGGTATTTGGCCTCTGTGAATCTATAATCCATTCATTATGCTCTCCAGTTTTAAAGACCAGAAAATTCTTAAAAATCCTCATAATATTTCCATTTATTTTTGTCTCTAGATCTTCTTATACTTAAATACTGCATTTTAGCCTTTAACAAATATTTATTACATGCAGATAAGACCCTAAATACTGTGTGGGATACTGGAGTTTATTAACTACAAAACTACAGGACATGGTTTTTAAATGTTTTATCCGATATTCCTGTTTTCAATTTTTTTAGAAAAGGTCTTTGGTATTTTCAACCAGATTATGAGTTTTAGCAGTAGCCTACTCTGGTAACAGACACCAAAACACTTGCTAACGAACACTGAAAAAGATTTAAAATTTTAAAGGGTGGGATAAATAGCTTTCTTAATTTATTTAGACTTGGTATTCAAGTAATTTGCATCTAACTTTTGTGTGAAGGAATGCAGTTGTATCATTTTTTTAAACCCTTGAATTTCCCTTATATTTATTCATCCCTTACAATGGTTATTCTATTCATAAAATAATTTGGACAAAAATAGGAATTCAGTGGGCAAAGACACCTCTGACCCACGTAATTATTTCTCAATGAATGCATATTACAATAATAAAACTTCTCCAATGATGATTCACCACACCGTTTTTAAGCATTGTAAAAATGAAGCTAACTGTGAAACTAGCTATTGTGAAGGCTGGTTATAAATTCACCTGGCTTGTCACCATATAGAAGACTAACTCTCATGGCTCTAGGCCTTAAAATTAAGAAATAGGATTACAGTAATAGTGACTTCTAGGAACACAGAAAGGAATAGTTGCTAGTAAGCATCTACAGCTTTATGATATTCTCAAAGAGGTCAAGCAATGGAAGGCCCACACTAGTTCCTCCTTACCTCACTAGATTTCCAGACTCCAGTTGGGTGTCATTCAATCTGCACCAGGGAGTGCCATATCAATTAGTGTTAGAAAATACAATTCTCTGTTCAAAATTTTTCAGTGTTCTCTACCCCCTGAGGGATTAAAATGTAAATTCTTTCAAGTGGCATATAAGGCCATTGAGAATCTATCTTCTTTCCTCCCTCCTTCCAAGTTTTAACCTTTGTTTAACATTGAACTACATAAGAATTTCCTGAACACACCAAGCTTACATCTGTGTGCTTTCTCACAATGCTGCTGTTGTTACCTAGAATGCCCCACTGCTTATACAATACCTGGCAAAGTACTATACTCAATTCATCAAGTTCAACTGCCATCTTCTTTGTCAAGTTCTCTAAGACTCCTCCAGTCCAACCGAAGAGCTCCTTCTCCAGTGGTGTGCTGGTCAACTAGCACTCAGAAGGAAAAAAAAAAAGCCCTGATACAGTCAGTCCTGTTATAACATTTGTTTTGAAAAGTCAAAATTGTTTCAATGTGCTTGTTACATTAGGAAATAACATGAGCACAATATTAATCCCATTTGCTTATGTGCCATTAAATGTTAGATGGTTAGATGAATGGAGAAAACTACCCAGATGCACCAAGCCCTGAGCAGTAGGAATACACAGCACACACATACCTCAAGCATCTTCCAGCTACCTCAGTTCACCTGTGTCAGAAGCCACAGCCATCCACATCAGGTGTTTCAACTTTCCCCTCAGATTATAGACACTTTCCTTCCACCATTTCAAAATAACTCACAAGAGGCAACCTTTCCCATGCCCACTTCCACAAACACACTTCAACCATTTTTCAAGGCAAAACATGGTATGAGTATTTATTATATTCATGTTTTTCTTAACCATTTTAACATGTAAACTGTACTACCATTTTTATTAGGTTTCTAACTTTTTAAAAAATGTGTTACTGAATAAATTTTTTAATGTGTCCAATCCCATTTTCCCCAAAGCTTGGTGATTTTTAGGAATGCACATGTCCTGTTATAGCAGAACCAACTGTACGTATCTAGCTTTTGCTGATTTCTGGTGTACATACTACCACAGCCAATTTCAAGTACTAATAGTTGGGCTCTCATCTGGTCCAGCCTGGCTCAACACACTATACTGACAGTACTCTGTACATATCTTTATCATAGCAATCATTTCTTTGTATAACTGTTTTCCTGTTTATTTCAATAGACGGTAAGCTCCTTGAGGGCAGGACATTTTCACCTTAATACTGGCATTCCCTAAAGAGTACTCAGCATTTAGTATGTGTCTTGCTAATGCAGACACCACAGGGCAACAGACTTAAAATCTAATACAAATAATGATAACTATAAAACCTATTTCTACAATGGAAAATTAATATCTGCTCTGCCTCAATCTCCAGCCACCCTATTATCAAGAGGAGAGATGGGATTTGAACAGTGTGTCTAACTCCAAAGTTTATCACAAGAGACAATGCTTTATAATTAACCTACATATATCTATTAATCTAATCTATGAATCTACATATACCTCAAGATATATTTGAATTACAAACTAATTAAAAAAACAGATTCTGGAGATGTGGTCTAATAGACTTTTTTTTTCTGATTGGTAAATTTATATAAAATGTCTTAGAAGGGTATGCAAATTAAATTTAGTTATACATTTAACCTTTTGTGAAAAAAACAAAATTACCCAAAATAGGACTTTACCCTCCAAATATGGGCCTTTATATCCCACCCAATCTTAATCTAAACCAGTATCAAAAGACACCTTGAAATCTAGGGCAAATAGCATTAATACCCTGAAATTTTAAATACAGAGTATTATACAACATAGTAATTTCCAGAGGCCAAGCGATTTACTGGCTGAAAACTACATCTAAGTTGATTTTTTATACACACATTAAAAAATTTTAACTCATAGTATTTATATTTTAATTACTGTTATGTTGAATAATATAGAAAAGTGTGACTTTAAAGCTATATGCTCGTGACTTCAGTAAAAAAAAAATAATTAGTTCTTACTCAGTATAGTCCCATATGTCTCAAACAACGGTGATAAGTTATTTCAGCTTCTTATATTAAAGTTTTGCTAGGAAAACTAGATCATACCTAGTGCTTGTGAAGTCCAACAGCATAGAGAAGTGGCACTCAAATTTATTGGGTTGTCGGAAAAGTCATGACATATTTTTTCTATGTTTTTCACTGCAAAAATGTGTCATGACTTTTCTGACAACCCAATAGCATGTATCAAGATGCTTATCAAACAAATTACAAATTCTGGCCCCACTTCCAGAATTCTGATTTGAAAGAATAGGTCTGAGGTGGGGCCAGAGATTTTACATTTCTAACAAGTTCTCATGTGATTTTGATAATGGTGATCCTAGGACCACACCCCAGGGTCAGAAATACCTGTGTTCAAATCCCAGCCTGTCACTTAGTATCTATGTTCTCTAGACACAGTTCAACTCCTCAATGTCCTCATGTTTAAAAGGGAGACAGTTGTTGGGGTAATTAAGCAAATAATATATTTATAGTGCTCAGCACATAGTGGACTCAAATCATAACTACATATGTTGGTTGAATAAATGAATGTCATACTTAAAAGTACATACTACAGGGTTCCAGTGCCAGCTAAGATGGAGTAAAAACATTCCACCTTTCTCTCCTACGGAATACAATGATAAAATCTAAACAGAACGTATAGAGCAGCTATTTAGACTCTGAAAAGCAACTGGCCAACAGTCAGACTGGGGAAGTACATGAGAATTCAAAGTATCATGGAACCAAGGGTGATTTTACTTTATTCCCTCTTGTATCCTGCCACCTAGACTGGGGAAATCCGGAAGTGGGCATGAATGCAGACGGTGATCCAGGAGAAGCCCTCTGGTTCCGGCTAGAGCAGGGAAAAGGAACTCCTGGCAGTAACAGCAGGGGGCCCACAGGTACCTGCAAGTCTGAGGGAGGGAAATCTTCTCCAATCCCAGAAGCTATGGTTTCAAGAGAGTGTGGCAAACCTCTTCCCCAACTTCTCCTTCCCCCACCAACTGCTCCCACCACTTGTCCCTGGATGTGGGCAAAGAGATAGATATTTTTGGATGGAGGACTGAAAAGGGGAAGTAGAAAGTATAGGGGAAATTGCTGACTGGAAGGAACTCTGAAAAGCAACTCCATAAAGTTGATTATAAACTCCTGGGCTCACTCCAAAGCTGAACATGGCATGGAGCTCATCCTAAACAGCAAACCAAAAACTTTAAGAATTAAACAAAAAGATAGTCACCTATCTTAAACTGGTCAATGGGCAGTGTACACACAGGGCAGATTCCAAATAGCAAAGCACTGCAGGCTTCGAAAACTGAACTGACATTGACATCACAATACACAGAAAGCTGGCTACAACTTGCAGGCTAAACCCAAGAGGGGACTGCGTGCTAAAACACAAAAATAAACATTCTCTACAGAACTTAAACAAGACCCAGGGTCTCATAATACTGCAGGATACAAACCAAAATAGTTCAGCATATGAAGAACCAGGAAACTCAACTTGCATGGGACAATCAATAGACATCAACATTGAGATGACATAGATGTTGGAATTACCTGACAAAGACTTTAAAGCAGCTGTTATAAAAATGCTCCAAGAAGGGCAAACATTCTTGAAATAAACAGAAGGTCTCAGCAAAGAAATAGAACCAAATGGAAATCTGAGAACTGAGAAATACAATAACTAAAATAATTCACTTCATGGGCTCCATAAGCAAAATGGAGATGACAAAAGAAAATCAGTGAACCTAAAGACAGACTGATAGGAATTATCTACTCTGAACAACAAAGAGAAAAAAATAAACAGGCCTTTGGGATACCAAAAGGGCTAACATTGGTGTCGCCAGCATCCTAAAAGAAAATGGAAAGAGTGCAGTGCAGAAAAGTATTTGAGGAAATAATGACTGAAAACTTTCCAAACTTGGTAAAAGACACAAAGTATATAAAGATTTAAGAAGCTCAGAGAACCCAAAAAGAATAAACCCCTAAGAAATCCATGCTGTGGGACAGCCGAGTGGCGCATTGGTTAAGAGCTGACTTGGGACGCCAGGGGGCCCCGGTTCAGATCCCACATATGAGGGCCAGTGACACTGCCATCTACAGCTAAGATGCTGAACACCAGCTCAACTTGGAGCTGGGCTGCC
>NW_017731598.1:2340856-2367128 GCF_001890085.2 Hipposideros armiger
AAAAAAAAAAAAAAGAAATCCATGCTGAAACATACCATAGTCAAACTGATAAAAATAAAGACAAAGAAAAATTGGAAAGTATATAGAAAAAAGTGATGCACTGCTTATAGGGGAATAGCAATTTAAATGAATCTGAATTTCTCACCAGAAATCATGAAGTGTTAGAAAAAAATGGCATATTTTTAAAGGGCTAAAAAAACTGTCAACACAGAATTTCTACTTGTATATTTGGTGAAAATATCCTTCAGGAATGAGGGCGAAATAAAAGACACTCTCAGGTGAAGGTAAAACTAAGAGAATTTGCTGCCAGCAAATCTGCTCTAAAAAAATTACTAAATGGCAGAAGGAAAATGATGCCAAGGGAAAGTGGAACATCACTAATGAAGAAAGAACAGAAAAATGATAACCATCTGGATAAATATAATAAGTTATTTTTCTCTTCTTTAATTCTTTAAAGTATGTTTGGTGGTTGAAAGCAAAAACTATAACACTGTCTGGTGGGGTTTTCTATGAATACATAAGACAATACAACAAAAAAAAGGATGAGCAAAAAGAAACATATAGTATTGATTTCTATATCCACTTTCTATAAGTAAAAAATATTTATTCTAAGTAGACTATAACAATTTAAATATGTATACTATAAACCCTGAGCAACCACAGAGAGACACTAGAATGAGATACAGTAAAAAGAAAATCACGATAAATTAAAATGGAATACTAAAAACTGTTCAAATAACCCACAAGGAGGCAGGCAGGGGAAAAGAGGACCAAAAAAAAGACCAAACAGAAAGCAAATAATAAAACGGTAGAACTAAATCCAAACACATAAGTAATTATATAAAATGTAAAATACCTGAACACACCAAACATAGGGAATATAGTCAATAATATTATAATAACTATGTATGGTGTCAGATGGGTACTAGACTTATTGGGATGATCATTTCATAAGTTATATAAATGTCTAATCACTATGTTGTACACCTGAAACTAATGTAATAATGTATGTCAACTAATTGAAAAATAAAAATATTATTTCAGAATGGGTTAAAAAAAAAGATGATCCAATTANTTGTACACCTGAAACTAATGTAATAATGTATGTCAACTAATTGAAAAATAAAAATATTATTTCAGAATGGGTTAAAAAAAAAGATGATCCAATTATATGTTACATAGAAGAAATTTATTTCTAATATGGTGATATAGATAGGTTAGAAGAGAATGGAAAAAGATATATCAGGGAAATACTAATCAAAAGAAAGCTAAAGTGGCTATATTAATATCAAATGAAGTAAAACTTCAAAGCAAAGAAATGACCAGGCATAAAAAAAGAGCATTATATGATGAAAAAGGGTCAATTACTTTCTTTTTACATACACAGAGAATGTTCATCAAGATAGACCATCTGCTGGAGGTCATAAAATGAATCTTAACAAATTTAAAAGAAGTGAAGTAACACAAAATATGTTCTCTGACAATAATGAACTTAACCTAGAAATCAATAAAAACAATCTCTTAAAATTGGGAAATTAAATAATGCACTTATAAACAATACACAGGTCAGAGAAGTCTCAAAGGAAATTAGAAAATATTTTTAATTAAAAAATATTAAAATGCATCAGAATTTGTGCAATACAGTTAAGCAATGCTCAAAGGAAAATCTACAGCATTAAATGCTTATATTAGCAAAGAAGAATATTTTCAAACCAATAATCTAAATATCCATCTTAAGAAGTCAGAAAAAAAAGAAGAGCAGAATAAGCTCAAATAAAGTAGAAGGGCATCCTTACAGCTAACATCATAATAGTGGAAGACTGAATACCTTCCCCCTATAATTGGGAACAAATCAATAATATCTACTCTCACCACTTCTATTCAACATTATACCTGAATTCCTTGCCAGTGTGAGAGGCACAGGAAAAAAAGCATGCAGATTAGAAAGGAAAAAAGTCCCTATTTGTAGACAATATGATTGTCTACACAGAAACTTCAAAACTCTACACAAAATCTCCTAGAACTAATAAGTAAAATTACAAGATTATAGGATACAAGGTCAACACACAAAAATCAATCATTTTTCTATATAATGGCAAGGAACAAAACAGAAAATACCATTATAATAGCTCCAAAAAAACTGAAATACTGAAGTATATAAATCTAACAAAACATGTACAAGAACTACAACACTATTAAAGAAATAAAGACCACCGAAATAAATGGAAAGACATATTACATTTATGGATTGGAAGCTCAACATAGTAAAGATGTCAATTCTTCCCATTTGATTTATAGATTAACGCAATTCTTATCAAACAGTTGCCCCCCAGGATATTTTTTGTAGATATAGACAAACTTACTTTATAATCAAAAGAAAAGAAACTAAAATAGCTAAACAATTTTCAACAAGAATAAAACTGAAAGAATACTAACTGATTTTAAAACTTACTCTAAAGCTACAGTAATTAAGACAGTATGGTATTGGAGAAGGAAGAGACACATAAATCAATGAAATAGAGTTGAGAAACAGATCCACACAAATACGGCCAACTGATTTTTGACAAAGATGCAAAGGCAATTTAGTGGAGTAGTCTTTTCCAAATGATGTTAACAACTGGACATCCATAAGCAAAAACACATGAACCTCAACCTAAACCTCACACCTTACACAAAAATGAACTCAAAATGGTTCACAGATCTAAATATAAAAAGCAAAGCTATAAAACTTTTAGAACCTATATGATAAAATTGTTGTGACATGGGGTTAGGCAAAGAATTTTTAGACATGAAACTAAAAGCATGATCCATTAAAAATTAGACTTCAAATTAAAAACTTCTGTTTTGTGAACGACACTATAAAGAGAAGGAAAAACAAGCTACAGACTGGGAGAAAATATTTACAAATAGCGTATCTGATAGAGGACCTATATCCAGAATATGTAAAGAACTCTCAAAACTCAACAGAAAACATAGACTCCAAATAAAAAATGGGCAAAAGAACTACAATACTGCTACAGGGATATGAAAGACAGTTTGGGGAATATAATCAATAATGTTGTTAAATATTTTGTAGGATGTCAAATGGGTACATGTCTTGTTAGGGAGACCACTTCATGGATGGTGTAGATGCCTGACCACTGTACTGTAACCTGAAGCTGAATAATATTGTATGTCAACTATAATTTAATATATATATATAGTCACGGGATATGGAGTATAGTAGGAATACTGTGAATGGAATTGTAACAGCTATATATGATGTCAGAGGGCAATAGACTGGGGGGCTTATCACTTTGTGAGGGATGAAATGTCTAACTATTACATTGTTTTGTACACCTGAAACTAAAAAAAAACCCAAAAAACATTTTTTTAAAATACCCCAAAACAAATAAAAAATAAAAAATAGGCAAAAGACTTGAATAAAGAGTTTACCAAAGAGAATGGATGGAAAGCAACTGACTAATAAAAAGATGTTCGATATTTTTAGCCATTAGGGAAATCCAAATTAAAGGCATAATGATATTAGAAAAGCTAAAAAATAAATTTTGAAGTGGTAATACCAAATACAGGAGAAGATGCAGGGCAACTACAACTCTCATACATTGCTAGTAGGGATACAAAATGGAACAGGCAGTCTGAAAAAGTCTGGCAGTTTCATATAAAGTTAAATGCACACTTACCATCAGATCCAGCAACCCCACTCCTTGGTATTTACCCTAGAAGAACAAAAGCTTGTGTTCACAGAAAGGCTTGTAAATAAATGTCTGTTACAGTTCTATTCATAATTGCCCAAAACAGGAAATAACCAAAATGTCTTTCAACAGGTGACTAGATAAACAAACTGTAGTGCAGTTTATCAATAGAATACCACTAAGCAATAAAATGAATAAATTACTGACACATGCAACAGCTTGGATGAATTTCAAAAGCATTAACTGAGTGAAAGAAGCCAGTTTGGAAAGGTTACACACTGATTCCATTTATATGACGTCAATGGTTGTCAGGGGTTAAAACGGGATAGCCAGGGATTTGGGGTACAATACAAAGAGATAGCATGAGGGAGTTCTGGGGATGATAGAACAGTTTTGAATCCTGGTTGTGGTGGTGGTTACATGGATCCACATATGGGTTAAAATTTATAGAACTATACACCCTCCCCCCAAAACCTCAATTTTACTGTATGTTAACTTAAATTTTTTTAAGCTTTTAAAAATACATAGCATGCCCTATCTTAGAATTTTCTAATTCTTTACAAACTAAGGCTCAAAAGTAAGTGTTTTAAGTTGTGTGTACACCAGTGAAATGAGAGCATGCAGAGACAGCTAAAAGGTGACTTAAAAGTTTTTAAATCACCTACAAAGATACGGCACAGGTATACATTTTAGACTCAGAAACAACTATATCCTTAATCCAACCATAGAGGCTATTAATACCTAATGTGAACTAAACACAAATATTTACTATCACCATGTAAAAAAATAAAAAAGATTTAATTTGAGACAAATACAATATATATCAAATCAAAGGAAGTGTAAATGAAGATTCCACATTCATACTAGATATTCATTTGGTCCTTGGAATAGAAATGACATTACTGTCCATTATCACTATTCATGTGCTTTGTTTTGTCTTACAGCAGCTGTAGATTTACAATGGTTTATCCATATTTTTCTCATCTGTTCCTCCTTGACATACAAAAAAAACATGCAGTTTTAAGAAAGCTGACTAGTAGGATAAAGAAAATGTTACAGATAGGTAGATATAATGGAATATTATTCAGCCACCAAAAAAAACAAAACAAAAAATCCTTCCATTTGCGACATGGATGAACCTGGAGGACATAAAGCTAAATAAAATAAGCCAGACATAGAAAGATAAATATTGTATGATCTCACTTATATGCACAATCTATAAAAATCAAATGTACAGACGCAGAGAAGAGAATGGTGTTGCCAGGAGCTAGGGGGTGGTGGTAGGGAAAATGGGGAGATACTGGTCAAAGGATACAAACTTTCAGTTACAAGATGAATAATTTTAGGGTATCTAATATATATGGCATTGTGATTACAGTTAATATTACTGTACTATATACCTGAAATTTGCTAAGAGAACAGATCTTGAATGATCTCACTCAAAAGCAAGGCGGGGGGGGGGGCGGGGGACGACTATGTGAGGTGATAGATATGTAAACTAACTTGATTGTGGTAACCACTTCACAATGTATACATGTATAAAATCATCACATTGTATACCTTGAATATATACAATTTTTGTCAATTATACCTCAATAAAGCTAGGGGCGGGGGGAACACTGACTGGGATTAAGTACTAATACTAGTCACAATTGCACTATTCTGTAAACCATCCTAAGAAGGCGTGAAATTTTTTTTCTCCCAAGAATAAACCCAGAGCAAATCAATCCACCAAAACGCACAAAGGATTATAATTCAAGACAGCTATTTTCTATAACTATACATATTTGTGGATGGCTGCCATAAAAGTTAGAGCTTAGATTGTGATTTTAAGAAACACAACCATATGACCAAAGTCATTTATTTAAGTAAACAACCTCACCATCTCGGTGTCCTAGTTTTTAAATCATTAAATGTAAGTTATCTACGGGAGCACTCAATTCCTTTCAAATGAAATCAGTACTGGGCCGGCCAAGTGGCTCAGTTGGTTAAGAGCTCACTCAAGAGTCAGAGTTCTGAGCAACAGGGTCGTCAGTTCGATTCCTGACCCAAGCTGAGCTGCCACTGAGCTGCCAAGAAGGTGGCAAGGATGGCTCAGCTAAAAAAAACCCAAAACAAATCAAATGACATCAGCACTTTTATAATTTTTCAATCTTAAATCTTCTGAGGATATGAGATTTCCGTAGCAAATCCAGCTCTCTCTAGAGCTGTTAAAATGTAAGGTGCAATTAAAAAACTGACAACAAATATTTACCTACTGCTCAACAGGCTAATTACTGAGTGCTTAAATATTCTAAGCCCTAAGGATCGGTCACACAAGAAAGACCAAAATGGTATAGGTTCTCAAGGACTTAGCTGAGGAGACAACAGACCCATGAGATAGGCAGAACTATAAGAAAGTGCTATGTACAATAACATCTAAATAAGATATCAAAACATTCTTTGACAAGTCTCTCATGTAAGTCAAATAACTCAGAACAGAAAAGAAATTCATCTGATGTAGAGGCATTGGGATACAGTGAAAGGAAGAGTGTGCTGGAGTTCAAAGATCTGTCTCAGCTCTGCCATTAAAAATTCTTGGGTCAAGTCCCAACTGCTCCACAGCGCACAGTTAGTAGACATGGTACTTGACACAAAAAGGACATTTGTTCATTCATCTCTGATTTGGATTTGGCTAAGCAAGGAAAGAGGGGCAGGCAGGGGCTCTGTATAGAAGGAACTCAAATGTCTACAACTGACGACTAGGGCAAGCTCGCTACTTTCATTCAATACTGCCTTCTTACAACCACGTGAAAGGGAAGATGCTGACACCCAAAAGAAGGAGCTGGCCACTCTCCTTGCCTCCTCCAGAGCACAAACTCTTATATCAAGGGCCTTACTGTCCTGGGCCCCAGCTGCACTGGCACCTCAGTCACAGGGACCCCCTATCATGCATCAGCTGTGTGATTTAGTTTCAGTCTGGTTCTGAGTCTCAGTTAGCTCATCTAAAAGAATGGAATCGGATTAGGGCCTTTACAACATCACAATCTACAAATATAAACATTAGAAATATTAACCATAGAACACAAACCTTACTAAGCTGTCAGCTATGAGTAAAAAGAGCTTATATTTGTTATATGGACTTCACTTGCTTGTTTGTTCTACAAGAAATATCAAGCTATTTGAGAAATGCCAAATTGGAAAAGCAAACACTACTGAATTCTTTAACAGAATTATTACCTTAGTCTCAAAATATTAAAATGGCTAAATCTCACAATAAAGCATAACCTATGCAAAGATTCATCACAGTTCTTCACTAGATTGAGCTAATCTTTACAACTCAAAACAATACTCTTGTAAATCAAGTAGTGTTAGTGCCTCTACAACACCAACTATAGCAGAGTTCCCAGCAATGTCTGCAATGCAGCAAGAAAAGGTCAGGAGGATTCTGTATAGCAAAAGAAACTGTCAACAAAACAAAAAGGCAACCAATCAAATGGAAGAAGGTATCTGCAAACTACGTCTCTGATAAGGGTCTAATATCCAAAATATATAAAGAACTTATACAACTCAACAACAAAAAACAAACATGCCAATTAAAAATGGACAGAGGATCTGAACACTTCTCCCAAGAAGACATATAAATGACCAACAGATATATGAAAAAATGCTCAACTTCGCTAAGCTAGTAGGGAAATGCAAATCAAAACCACAATGAGATACCACCTCACACCTGTTAGAATGGCTATTATCAACAAGACAAGTAATAACAAGTGTTGGAGAGGCTGTGTAGAAAAAGGAACCCTCATACACTGCTGGTGGGAATATAAACTGGTACAGCCACTATGGAAAACAGTATGGAGGTTCATCAAAATATTAAAAGTAGAATTACCATATGACCCAGCAATCCCTCTTCTGGGTAACTACCCCAAAAATCTGAAAACATTTATCCATTAAGATATATGTATCCCTATGTTCACTGCAGCATTATTTATGGTGGCGGAGACATGGAAACAACCAAAGTGTCCTTTCATAGATAATTGGATAAAGAAGATGTAGTACATATATACTGGGTTGTTGGAAAAGTCATGATGCATGTTTGTGACAGGTGGAACTAGTTCATTTTTGGAAGTACTAGAGTCATTCCCATCTATGTTATTGCTATGTCATTTCACAGCTGACAGTTCTAGCTTCATTCTAAAAAAAAAAAAAAATTGAGCGATTTGATTGAGTTTTGGAGATTTTACAAGTTGAAGATGGAAGACCAAACTGTGCATGTCTGCCATATTTCACTGTTTTACTTCCATAAAGGGAAGAACGCATGTCAAGCTTGTGGAAAGTTGCATAAAGTTTACGGTGACAATGCTCTACAAGAACGTCAGCACCAACGATGGTTCACGAAATTCCGTGCTGGTGATTTTGATCTCAACGACACTCCTTGGTCAGGGAGGCCCACCAAGGTTGATGACGACAAAATAAAGGCATTGATCAAGTCAAACCCATGTTACACGACACGAGAGATTGCAGGAACATTGAACATCCATCATTCAACTGTTCATGACCACCTGAAGAAGCTGGGATACGTAAGCAAGCTCGATATTTGGGTTCCACATGAACTCAAAGAAGTTCATTTGACAGCACGTATAAACATCTGCAATCTGCTCATTAAACATGAGGAAAATGATTCTTTTTTGAAGCGACTGTTAACTGGTGATGAGAAGTGGATTGTTTATAACAATGTGGTGTGCAAACAGTCTTGGTCCCGATGTGATGATTTGCCTCAAACGACATCGAAAGCAGACTTTCATCAGAGGAATGTTATGCTCTCAGTTTGGTGGGATTTTAACGGTGTCGTGTTTTTCCGAGCTCCTACCAAGGAACCAAACAATCAATTCAAATGTGTACTGTCAGCAATTGGACAGTTTGAACAAATTCATCATTCAGAAATGCCCAGAGCTTGTTAATTGTAAAGGAGTTGTGTTCCATCGTGACAACGCCAGACCACACACAAGTTTGATCACCCATCAAAATTATTGGAGCTTGGATGGGATGTGTTGCCACACTCACCATACTCGCCTGACTGTGTGTCATCAGACTTCCACTTGTTTCACTCTTCAAAACTTCTTGTGTGGTATAACGTTCAATTCAGATGAGGCTGTAAATCAGTACCTTGTTCAGTTTTTTGCAAATAAAGACGGGTCTATGAATCAGGAATTATGAAGCTCACTGAAAGATGGCAAAAGACTATCTAACAAAACGGGCAATATATCATTGATTGATCTTTGTTCTTTATATAAATAAATGAGCTTTGAAAAACACAGACAAAAACGTCATGACTTTTCCGACAACCCAATAGATCTGTAATGGCTGAGGAACAGACACTAGACTATTTCCAAGTTAAGGTCATTCTCTGAGGTCTGGTATGAATGGCACCTCCCTGGAGGGCATGTCTATTTCTTTACTCATTAACCACAACATTCCTTTGTCTCTTCTTTTGAATATTAACTTTCTCCACTGGATTTCTAATATGTTCTATATATAGCAAAAAATGTGAGGCTCAGTCACTAGAGTGAGTTCCTAAAGAGCACCATATGCTTAAGATACCAGAGATAGACAGCAAATACATTTTATTGAGAAAACTAAAGACTATGACTTCCATTCTTTCTTTAACATAAGGACATCTACATCCGCAAGGAGGTGGGCAGTAACAGTGGTTGAGAAAGCAAGACAAAAACTTCTTAAAAAACAGCTCTGAAAGAAAAAGAAAGCAATATTAATCTCTTCAAATATACAAAGTACTTGATAGAAACCCACAATTTTAAATTATGAAACATGAAAGAATGCCTTAGTGTGGAAAAAATTCAGAATACATATTACACATACAGTGTAAGAATAAATGTCTCTTTCGCTAAATCTAAATCTATACTGATAAAGCTCAAGCTAAAGTATCTGCAAAAATAGAAAAGAAGCATGCATGGTCAAGATGGAAAAAACTAAAATCGCTTAAATCCTTCTTCCCTTATCCTCATGATCATTAATTTTATCAAATTTAAAAAACTAAAGTAAGTTGTTTTTTGGATGACTAGAGCAAGGTACGTGCTTATTGTAGAAAATGTAAAAAATATTAAATGGTATAGGAGATGACTGAAAAAAATGTAACTACTCAGCATATTTTATATCCTGTCTTTTTAATAAATGTTTTCTTTTTAAGAAACTCAAAACTACTGTTTTCATTTACTATATTGTGAACATTTTCTTATACCTTATACTCTTCAATATCATAAAGCTCATGATTTTATCACCTGCCAATTATTTTTATTATAATCAATATAATAAACAAAAATTTTAAAGAACACAGTTTATAATGATTGGTTATAATGGGTGTTGCATAATTTAATCTTTTAAGAAGCTTCCAATTTTTAAACATTATAACTAGCATTATAATGAATAAGTAACACACATACACACATATATTTGTGCACATCTCTTATTTCCCTCTAATAAATTCCTAAATATGGAATTTTGGACAAAGGGTATGAACATTCTTAAGGATTCTGAATATTGCCAAATTGCCATTGTAATGGACTGTTTATGAACCCCCAAAATTTATATGTTGAAATCTAATCCCCAACATCATGGTAGTTGGAAGAGGGGCAAGGTAACTAATTAGGTCATGAGGTCATGAATCCTCATAAAACAGGATTAGTGCCCTTATAAGAAGAGGCCAGACGGTATTCACAATAGCTAAGACTTGGAAACAACCGAAATGCCCATCGGTAGACGACTGGATTAAGAAACTATGGTACATTTACACAATGGAGTATTACTCAGCTATAAAGAAGAAGGAAATAGTACCATTTGCAACAATATGGATGGAACTAGAGAATATTATGCTAAGTGAAATAAGTCAGTCAGAGAAAGACAAATACCATATGACCTCACTTATATGTGGATTCTAAAAAACTGAATAAATGAAAAATGTAAACAGAAATAGTCTCAGATACACAGAGGAAAACCTGAGGGTTGCTAGTTGGGAGGGGGTGGGGATGAAGGGGAAGGGATGAGACAATACAAATTGGTAACTACAATATGGCCTCAGGGATAGAAAAGACAGTCTGGGGAATATAATCAATAATGTTGTAAATTTTTTTAAGGGGCCAGATGGTCTCATGTCTTGTTAGGGAGGCCACTTCATAGATGGTGTAGAGGCTTGACCACCGCACTGTATTTCTGAAGCTGATGTTGAATAATATTGTATGTCAACTATAATTATATATACATATAGTCACTGGACGTGAAGTAGAGTGTGGGAATGGAGTCAATGGATAAGCATGATAACGGGGGTGGGAGGGCAGTAGAGTGGGGAGGGGGGTTATTTCTGTGTGAAGGGTGAAAAGGGTAACTATTGCATTGCTCTGTACACCTGAAACTAACAATACAAATAAAAACTAAAAAAAAGAAGAGGCCAGAGAACAACCTAGCTCTCTTTCTACCACGTGAGGATTCAAGAAGTCTGCAGTCTGCAACCCTGAAGAGGGCCCTCACCAAAAGCCTGCCATGCTGGCACCTTGAGCCCAGACTTCTAGCCTCCAGAACTGTGAGGAATAAACTGTGTTGTTTATAAGCCACCTGTTGTTTGTTTATAATGCCATAAATTTTGGCATTTTGTTATAACAGGCTGAGTTAAGATAGCCATTTAAAAAATTGTAACAATTTATGCTTTCACCAACAGCAAACATTTGCCAACACTTGATTCTTTTGTACACAAATCTATTGAAGCATGCAGTCTATGGCATAATGATTCTAACTTCTTAGGGTTTTTCTATAATCTTATTGCATAAGCGGAGAGGAAAATCTTTTAGAAGTAATATCTCTTGTAGTAAATAAATATTTATCTGTAGTAGGCCAATTTTTCCAGCCTCACTTTTGCTTAACAAATTTACCTCTGTTAATTAAATTTAAATGTTTTTAATTAAAAATAGTATGAATGGCATAAATCCATTTTTAAAATAAACTATTCTTCTATGTGTATATTTGCAATAAAAGATGTCTGAAAAGATGAAGATAACCATGGTAAACTCAGGATTTGAGGATACTGAGTTCCCCCCATAACAAACTTTCTTCTTTTTACTTCTCTGTATGATTTGAAAATTAAAATATGAGTTACCATTATTTTGTAATGAAGCCACTCTAAAAATTATGATATATCAAAAATTATAAAGTTTTTATAAGAGAAAAATTAAAATAAAATTCTATACTTCCATTTTCAGTTATGATGAAGTAACTGGTGACGGGCTAGACCCCTTGCTGTAAGTGACCATAAAATTGGGCAATATGTATGAAATATTATTATCAGATGTTAGACAATCAGCAGCTCAGGACTGCGATTCCTGAAAGAAGAGAAACAAAGACTCATGAATGCCCTGGCTTTCTGCTTGTGCTACAGGGAAGGGAAACCCTAAAAGAGCACAGAAAGCTCAATAAGCTGAGAAAAGAGATCAAAGTTTGAGGCTACTGAAGTCCCTGGAGTTTAAAGGGCAGAATACAAGAAAGAAGGGTGTTATGGAGAGAAAAACTTTCAGAAATCTGTAGAGATCTCCTAATTCTTTCTCTGGAGATTAAGCTGTACATACAAGACTCCATGAAGCCAGTCAAAGTCTGGGGAAAAAACATGTAAGGAATGTGAGCTGAACAACTACAGAGCTTGCAAAGGTCTGGGAGTCATTCAAATTACTGGCAGCTACAGTGGAGAGACTTCCATGACTATTACATGCATTCTATAGAGATCCCAGAAAGGCCACACGTCTATATTAGGGATAAGTTAGTCCTAGAATTAATAAAATTGCTGAAAACCAAAGATAAAAAGAAAAAGGAAAGATATTTAAAACAGCTGGGGGGTGGGGGGGCGGCATATCAAATGAGCAATGGTATGAATTACCACTAACTGCTCATCAGAAAACAATTTAACCTAGATGATACTGAAATGATTTTAAAGTGCTAGAAGAAAAAAAAATCTATCAACTTAAAATTCTATATCCAGCATAAATATCCTTCAAGACTGAAGGCAAAAGGGAATAACAACATCCAGAATTGTCCTGATACAAACAAGTAGAAAACCAGACAAAATATGAAACAACTGTTTTCAGATACTGGATGACAAGCAGTGTGGAAACATGATCCCTGAAAGAAGGGAACAAATGATGCGACCCCTAAGATTATCCCATCTTTCTGTCTGGAACTACAACACAGACAGTGGGAACCCAAATAGAGCCATTGGTCTCACTGAGTTGAGGTGATACAGCTTAGAGTTTGTGGAGACTGAGATAATTAGAATTTACAAGGTATATTATCATAAAGGAATAAACTAAATAGAAGTGCTCCAAATATCTGCAAAAGGGGTCTCCTTGAGTTTCTGGCTAAATACCAATCTGCATATGTGTGATGTGTAAATCTATGAGGCTAGAGAGAGAAAAACTTCCAAGAAAATAACAAATACTGGGGATCTCTAAGCCAAACAACTAGAGTTCACACAGTGCCAGGACCATTCAGTTTCCACCAGGCGGGGTGAATAAACTGTGGTGAATACATAGGGCAACCGAGAGAGACAAGAAGACATGCTCCTCAACAATGGCCCCAAACTAGTCCAAAACTGGAAGCTATTTTGGAACTGCCCAAAATCAAAACCCTAAAAACAAAACTCAAAGGATCATGCTGATCCACAAACAAACTGCCTGCCAGAACAAAACTTAATATTCAAGAAAAAAAAATTAAGACACTCAACATAGTAACTTCATAAAAAAATTACCAGATATAGAAAAAAAAAAGAAGTGGTAACCTATGATTGGGATCCAGAATTGGCAGGTATAAAGAGAATTTTAATACAAGGAATTTAAAATAGTTATTAGAAAAGAGTTCAAAGGCTTAAAAGAAAAGATGAACACAATGAAGAAAATAAGAGAAAAATCTCAATAGAGAAGTGGAAATCATTTTTTAAAACACCAATGGTAGGCCGGCCGAGTGGCTCAGTTGGTTGAGAGCGCAAGCTCCGAGCAACAGGGTTGCTGGTTCAATTCCCACATGGTCCAGTGAGCTGCGCCCAAGATGAGCTGCCACTGAGCTGCCAACAGGCGGCCGGATGGCTCAGCTGGTGAGAGCACATGCTCCTAACAACAAGGTTGTAGGTTTGACTCCCACATGGGATGCTGGGCTGCACCCTCCTGCAACTAAGATTGAACATGGCACCTTGAGCCGAGCAGCCGCAAACTGCCAATGGGCAGCTGAATGGCAACTAAACTTGGAGCTGAGCTAGCTGCGCCCTCCACAACTAAGACTGAAAGACAACAATTTGGCTGTTTCCCTTTCCCCAATTCCCCAACACTGTTCCTCTCCCCCAATTCCCCAATAAAATATATTTTTTTAAAAAAAAAACAAGAAACAAAAAACCAATGGTAATTCTAGAACTGAAAAAGAAAATATCTGATATAAAAAATTAACTGGATGGGCATAACAGCATATTAGACATGGAGGTTTCTTTAAAAAAAATCAATATATTTTAAAACAAGGAAGCAGAAACTTTTCACACTAAAGGAAAAGAGATAGAAAGAAAAATGTACAGAGCTTCAGTGACCTGTGAGTTAATATTAAGTGGTCAAACACATGTAGGACTGAATGTAGTCTAAGCAGAAAAGAAATACTTGGGAACTAAAAAATTTGGAGATAGTTACAAATTTTATAAATATGATGAGAACAATACATAGATCAAGCTCAATAAACCCCAAGAATAAACAGAAACAAAATCATACCAAGAGGCATCATAATAAAGTTGCTGAAAACCAGTGATACAGAAAAACATCCTTAAAAGTAGCCAAAAAGAAAAAGTATATTACATACAGAGAAACAAATATAAAGATCACAACAAAGTTTTTGTCAGAAACTATGCAAAAAAGATAGTGGAATGACATCTTTAATGTGCTAAAGGAGGGGGCGGGGACTTTGAAAACCCAGAATTCTATATCCACTAACAATAGTAATTTTCAAAATAGAAGGCAAAATGAAAGAGAGAGAGAGAGGGAGAGAGCGAGATATTGCACCATAAGAAATACAAAAAGAAGTTTTTCAAGCAAAAGATATATGATACCAGACACAAACTTGAATCTATAAAGATTCATAAAGAAATGAAGATCTGAAGAAATGGTTAAAATGAAGATAAATATTTAAAATATTTTTCTCATTTTTACTTTCTCTAAAAGGTAACTGCCTGAGAAAACCAAAAAGAATAGCAATGGGGTTAAAGCACACATAAAATCAAAATGTGTGCCAAAGCACAAAAGGTGGAAGGGAGGGATCAGGAGTACACTATTACAGAGAATTCTTGCATTACACATGCAGTATAATGTTATTTGAGAGCAGATTGTTATTAATTAATTTGTAAGTTATAAGGGCCACCACTAAAAAAATTTTAAGAGATATGTTATAAACCAATAGAAGAAATAAAATGGAATAATAAAAAACAACCCACCCCAAAGCAGATAGAAACCAAAGAAAAAACAAGAGTAAGATGGTACATTTTAATCCAACTGTATCAGTAATGACATAAATATAAAAGGTCTAAACTGGTGGTTGGCAAACTTTTTCTGTGAAGAGCCAGAAAATATTTTAGGCTTTGAGAACCATATGTTCTCTGTCCCAACTACGGTACTTAACCCTGCCACTGTAGCACAAAAGCAGCCATAGACAATATGTAAATGAATGGGCATGATTGTGCTCCAATAAAACTTTATTTACATAAACAGGTGGCCGGTTGAGTTTGTTCTGCCAGCCACAGTTTGCCAACTCAGAATCTAAACACACCAAATTAAAAGAGATATTGTCAGGGCCGGCCGAGTGGCTCAGTTGGTTAAGAGCTCGCTCAAGAGTTTGAGCTCTGAACAACAGCGGTTCGATTCCCAGCCCAAGCTGAGCAGCTGCTGAGCTGCCAACAGTTGGCAGGATGGCTCAGCTTAAAAAAAAAGAGATATTGTCAGACTGTATAAAAGAGCAAGATCCAACTATATGCTCTCATACAAGAAATCTACTTTAAACAAAATGATATAAATAGGTTAAAAGTACAGAAAAAGATATACCATGCAAATATTAATCAAAATGAATTTTAGTATCAGAAACAGAGACTTCAGAACAAAGGAAGTTACCAGGGATAGTAACTTCATGATGACAAAGAGGTCAAGACTTAACAATCTTAAACATGCTTGTATCTAATTTATTTTCAAGCCGATAAATTTGACAAGTTAGATGAAATGGACAGAATTGTCGAAAGACACAAATTACCAAAACAGGCATAAAAAGAAAAAGAAGATCTGAATGGTCTTATATCCATTCTTTTAAAAACTGAATCCTTAATTACCGTATTTGCCAGCGTATAAGACGACTGGGCGTATAAGACGACCCCCCACTTGGAGGCATATTTTTCAGGGCCAAAAAATCGTCTTATACGCTGGCAAATACGGTAAGAACCTTTCCACAAGCCGGCAGAGTGGCTTAGTTGGTTAGAGTGCGAGCTCTGAGCAACAGGGTAGCTGGTTCGATTCCCACATGGGCCAGTGAGCTGTGCCAGAGCTGAGGTGCCACTGAGCTGGTGAGAGCATGTGCTCTTATCAGCAAGATTGCCAGTTCAACACCTGTACTGGATGGTGGGCTGTGCCCCGCCCCACCACAACTAAGACTGAACACGGTACCTTGAGCTAAGCAGCCGGGAGCTGCCTACAGGCAGCCGGGCAGCGGGGCGGCCAGATGGCTCAGTGTGCAACAAGGTTGCTGGTTCGACTCCCACATGGTATGGTGGACTACGTCCTCCTGCAACTAGATTGAAAGCGGCGACTGGCCTTTGAGCTGAGAGCTGTGCCCTCCACAACTAAGACTTAAGGACAACAATTTGGCTTGGAGCTGATGGGTCCTGGAGAAACACAATATTCCCCTTCCCCAATTCCCCAACACTGTTCCTCTCCCCAATTTCCCAATAAGAATCTAATTTTTAAAAAAAAGAACCTTTTCACAAAGAAAACACCAAGCCCAGATGGCTTCATTGGTGAGTTCTATCAAACATTTAAGAAAGAATATCAATTGTACCCAAACTTTTCCATAAAAGAGAGGAATAAGAAATATTGCTGGTGGAAGTGTAAAATGGTAAACCCACCTTGGAATTTGTTCTGTCAGTCACAATGTTAAACACACACCTATCCTATTCCCCAGCAATTCCACTTCTAGGTGTTCACCCACAACAATATATGTCACAAAACGCCTTGCACAAGAATGTTCATAGTAGAAGCTTTAGTTCTAACAGTTGAAAAAACTGGAAACCCTTTCCACAATAACGAATTGCAGCATATCCATACAATTGAATATTAGTGAGTAACTAAAAGGAACTAACTACTGTTACATGTAACATGGATGAATCTATATTTTAAAGGAGAGCGTCATATAATTTTTATGCTCAGAAATATAAATTTATACCACAGTTATGAAAGTACATAAGAAAACAAAAAGAGAAAATTGAAGGGATTTAGGTAGTTTATAATCAGTGCTACATACATCATGAACTATATGTAACAACTGTCATCTTACATAAGTGCTTAATTGCCATTTAAGTCATGTTACAATACTCCTCTGTTAAAGTTCAATTTTCTACTTATGTGCTTCAAGGAGTTCCAATTCCAAATTTTGGTCTTTAGTCATCTAACTACCCTAATTTCTCATTAATCCCAACTCAAACTGTATATTTTAGATAAGGCATCCTGTTCACCAGTTCCTTTGCTTCTTCCTTAATGTTTCACTTCCTTGGTATGGTGTTTGCCACCTCTTTAACAGTGTTATTCCTACTTTTTGCTGCACAGACTTGTCTTTCTACCTCCTTTAAAAATGAACCAAAAACTCATCTTTTCCACAAGTGCTAAATCACCTCAGATTCTTTCCAAATTCTCTCAGCATTTGAAGATCTTGCTCCTAATAGATGTATTTATTTTACTGAATTTGGACACCTCTTCTCAATGACTCACCAACTCCATCCCCTGGCTTAGCGAGAACCTTTGGGGAAGAACTGAAAAGATTACAGTCCTCTTCAAGGTTCTTTCTCTTGTGCTGTTTTTACTTTTCTTTCTTGGAGTGCCTTCTATTTGCCAAAGGCTTAAACTCTATAGGGCTGGAGGGGGTAGAAGAGAAAGAGAGGCAAAGAGATGGCAGATTAGGGCTGCTCTGGACTAGATTTTAAAGTTGAAAAAAGCCTTTAGGCTTTAATATCTGTTCAGACGACTCCACAGCCCAAGGAAACAAACAGGATTTCAAAGAGACTAGGTGAGGAATAAGGAAGTGTATTTGTCTACTAATTCCCTGTATTGTACTGAAAGGACAGTCAGGATGAAGTTTCAAGGCACTAAAATATTTCTGGCTTTCTGGCAGCAAATATTTCTATGTATTCCTTGTTAAGTCTAGCGGGTGGGGGTTTTACTGGAGGTGGGCAAAAAGTAAATATTAAAAAACATCTACACTCTCAAACTAAGTGCCAGTATTGGCAGTTACTTTTTGTTCTGCATGCATTATTACTTAGGAATTACGGTCATTACTCATCTAATTTCACAACTTTCAACTATAAACTTCACGGCTGCCAAATCATATCTTTAACCTGACCATGCTCCTGAGCTAGACCCATATTTCCAAATGATATATTGGTCATGCTTTGACTTATCTAAAAAGCATAACTACTTATCTGTAAGCAAACTCAGTATTCTCCCTCTCAAACTTGCACATATTATTGTACCGCCAAGTCAAGAACCTTAGACTCATTCTCAACTTTCTCTGCCACCTCCAAACACAAACCAAGTCTGGAAGGCTTAAACTCCTAAATATCTCTGAAATCAGTGCTCCAGTTTCTATCCCCACTACAAGTCTGTAATTCAGACCATCATAATCTCTTTCCTGAACTAGGGCAGAGCCTTAAATAGTATCCTTGACTGTGATCTACCTACCAGAGGCCAGAGAGACTGCCTCACTCGCTCCCCTGCCATATGTATTACTTGGTGAATAAATGTCTCCATTCTCTGTTCCTCCAGACTGTTCTCTTTATTACTGCTATAATCAGTTTTCTAAAACAGCAAACTATTTGTGTCACCTCCCCACCTATAAAACAAAATGAAAATCCAAATTCCTAGTATGGCATATGAAACTATTCACATTCATTCCCATTTTACCTAGTGTGATAGCCTAATTTTCTTTTGTATTCCTTTCAACAGATCAAACTTCACCTTTCTCCTTAAACACACTATGCCCTTTCATTTTTAATAATCTAAAATAAATAGAAACTCAGCCCGGCTTATTTTATTTTTATGAGCACCCTTATACTATTTAAAGCCATTAGCTAAACCTGTACAGCAGTAATGAGTGAAGAAACAATCAGGCGATAGAGCCAACTCTCAAGTTAGCTTATTTATTATATTAACATGGTCAGTACAGACTACACGCAAAAGTGAATAAAATGTTTCAACTGCCTACTGAGTTTCTTCCTTACAATAAGTTAATGTTAAAAGTCTTCAAATATAGACACATTACCCTGCTTTTGATTGACAGGCACCAAGAATATTATAATTCAACTTTCTTCACATCTGTCCATTTCCTTTCTTTCACCTTTAACACCTCCCTTCCCCACTTCTGCTGTTTCTTCTCTTGCACTTTCTCCTCCTGCTACCTAAGTGTTCACAGCATCCTCTTTGTCCACCCTGCACAAGATCATCACCATTCCTCTACCACTCTTATTGGTAGAGCACTTAAAAATTTACAAAGTCCTTTCACTTATACTTACTTGGGTTCTTAGAACCTCCTTTTTGGGATTCCAAAATCAACAAATGTAAATTTGTTTTATATGTGTAACATTATATATAGCAGATGTTGCCCTTGTAAGTAAAATGTTTTCTTATACTTTAACTCAAATTTGAGGAAATTGCAGTTCAAAAAGTTCAGTGATTCATCTAACCTACTTCTGTATTCCCTCTGCCTGGAACTCTGTAATCCCTCTTCACCTGCTCATCTCCTAAGACACAGCTCATGCCCTCTCCCCTCCCAGAGCAAGAACGTTATTCCTGTTTCATTGCTATCAGGATGTTTTCACACCACTATTTCACACCACTAAAGAATCAAGGTCTCTGGATTCCTACTCTGGTGTCTTTTTTTACCAAACAACATTTTCCTTATTAACTAATGTTATCTTTATTAATGCCCATTAATGATCCAACATTTTATAAAGTCAACAGGAGAAACAGTTTATGGGTAGCCAATGCTGATTTACCAATGTTGAGGGTAAAAACACCAAACCATCCCTAGCTTTCCTTAAAATTCAGGAGTTTAAGGAACGTCTCTAAATCCTCTAGAAAATATCTAGATACTATCTCTTGAGGTAATGATATCTAAGACTGCCACAGCAAAGAAGTGAAACAGCATTTCATGAACCCTAAATTAAACTGGTACAAGTTTTAGGAGATGCCTCTTAATATCCTGAGAAACACTTAGGATTAACAATCAAAAGACTGGAGCCTTAGTCCCAACTCCAACGTGTATTTGGCTGATTTGGGAAAGTAATTTAACCTCCCTGAGTCAAATTTCCTTTGATAAAATAAGGTAATGTGACCTACCTTTCAGAATTAAGAGAATTAAATGAAGGAATGACTGCAAATCACTTAGCCTGAAACATAATAGTAAAAAAATGGGGGACTAGCCAAGAGAAGGAGACAGGGTTTGGCAGAGGTGAGGTGGGGGGGAAAAAATGGTAACCCATTTTATGATTATTTTTATGTACATCATTTTTCTTTTCAGAACCATGCCCAACAACCCTTAACATGTTCTAGGACTTTGTGGCCCAGCAGCAACGACAATAAATGCCTTCAAGGAAGTTATCTCCATGACTTCTGGATCCGCTTCCTGGGTCGTAACTTAGGTCCTAGAAATATAATTTGGAATATCTCCTCTAAACGCATTATCTTGTTCTCTGCTGCACGAAAACTCATCAAAGGATGTTCCTGTAGCTTTTCCTTGTTGGCTTGGCTTTCAACTACCTGGAACAACACACAGAGTCAGCTGCAAATCTGGCAACTTTTACTGTCAATCTGTTTTTTAAATCATTTATTTAAAAAAAAAATTAAATTAAATTGGTCCCAGCACTGATCACCTGAAGGGTAATCAGGCTCGACTGTTGTTTCATGTTACTAACCAAAGTCAAAGACTAAATAAATAATTAGATAAAAGAGCTCCCCTTTGGTACTTGCATATTTTAACCCTTAAGAAATTACTTGGACT
The DNA here is from genome assembly GCF_001890085.2 of Hipposideros armiger. Taxonomy (NCBI): domain Eukaryota; kingdom Metazoa; phylum Chordata; class Mammalia; order Chiroptera; family Hipposideridae; genus Hipposideros; species Hipposideros armiger. The sequence continues at coordinate 2,361,862 of NW_017731598.1, forward strand.
TCTCCCAACAGATTATAGTTAATGATTAGTACGTTTAGCTTTAGAATATACTTCAGCAGTTTTCCTGATACAAAAACATGCTATCTATAGAACCCAGAATCTACTTTAGGGCTAAACTCCTACAAAATCCTGGTATTCTTCAAGATTTTTCTCTATCCATCCTCTGATTGCTTCCTTAGCTCCCCTTCTAACTACCCACTATATAGACAGGCTTAAGATTCAGCTCCCAAATCATTTCCATTACATCATTCTACCTTTCATGTTCCATTTTAAGTCCTTATATTACTAAAGTTTCTATCCTTTTCAATTGCTTGAAATACAGCATATCATACACTTGATTACCATCTCTAACTGAAGAATCTTGCTTAGAATAAAAAGACTGGATATTATTCCTGTTAGAGTAGTCTTTAAATAAAAAAGTCATACTTTGAAGACAAATGCAGAGTAGATAAACCCATTTCAAAAATAATTTTTTCAAAATGATTTTCATCGCTGCTTCCTATTATTAGCTTTATAAAAGATTAGTGTATGCTATTTCATCAAAGTAAATTTTGGTGTTGAACAGAATGTAAGTAAAATGCTTATGAGCTATTATTAGAGAACTTGTGGAAATATATTATTATTATACTGTATTTGGCAATAGTGTCATTAAGGTCTCTCAAGTCATCCTTAGAATTTTTCACCTACATATAGAATAAAGCCAGGCAACTAATTTTCAGTTAAACTACTCAAATGTAAATTTACCTAACATTAACATGAATCAACAATCCAGGCAATTACCCTTTAAGATTACTTCTGCTCTATCCAGATTCAAAAGCCTCTTCCCACCCCCCTAAAAGAAGGGTAGTTGGCTAACACAGAAGTATTTATTAAGCTGTACACGGCAAATTATTCATATTTTCCCTCTGTCATTTTCTAACCTCTACATTGAAGCTAAGTACTTTGCATGGTCTATATCTACTCAGTCCATTTATTCATGAATTTTAAATGAGTACCAAGCAATTCACAATGTCATAATTATTTTTAAATACATAAAGAAAATTCCAACTTAATGAAAATTTGAGCACTGGTTGTATTTTATTATAACATGGTATTTATGATGTCTTTTGAAACCATATTTCACTAAATATTTTATTCACATAATTCAATTATGTAATAGTCCTGAAGAAAAGATCTGTATGTCTAAGTTCTATAAAATTCCTAAAAGCATGTCATGAGTCCAAAAATGTACAATAAACTGTAGTAATTTCATACTCTTTATTATAATAGTTAATCAAAAGAAAATTAGGAGTTGGTTACTCTCAAACAACAAAATTCTGTATCAGTTAAAAAATAATATGACCCTGGGAACTTTTGATGGCTCCATGTAACTCTCTTAGCCCTGCTAGCATTACTTCAGACTAAAGGGATGACCTATGTATTTATCAACTGAAGTACCACCAACATAAAGCCTGCCTGAGATCTAAAGCTATAATATAGCAAGAATCTATTACTGCCATAATGAAGATGCTTTTGAGTCATAACTTGTTTCTAAATTTAATCTCTAGCCTGTGAAATAAATTCAATTTAATGAAACTCTAAAAATAAGGGCAATTAAAAAATATTATGTGATATATATTTAAAAATTGAAATTAATGTTTTAAAAGAGGCATAAAAAAGTAAGCTCATGTGTGACAGATGGTAAGACGTTACACGTTATTACAGGTAAAGGTGTTGTGAGATGCCTAAGAATCAAAGTTAAGAGGGCTATAAACAGAAGAGCTGCTATAAAAGCAACAGAAGAACCTCTTAAGGCTGAAGCAAAGAATATCCAGAAGAAATCTACCACTGTCATCATAAAAAACATTTGCTAAACCACATGTTCATGAGACTAATTAGACCTGGGTTATAGCAAATTAAAAAGAACAAAATGTTACAAAACAGGAATTACACAAATTTTATCACTAAAACCTAACAGTTTAATGAAGTCATCAAAATATTCACTTAATAGAAAGCAACATTCAATGATCTCATGGTTCCACTGGCAGAAAGGGGTTGCAATTAATATTGAGACCTTAAAAACTCCTGGTTTCCTCATCTAAGCTTATCTAGGAGGCTTCTAGAACTCAGTGTATTTTCAGTAGGATACCTGCAAATCAATTATTAACATTTTGGTTCTAGAATAATGAAACTGCAACAAGGCTCCTGATGACATTCAGAAAAACTGACACCTTTAGTCTAACTTGATATGCACACCTAATTAAAGGTCCAAAGTGAACAGAGGAAGGAGGGGGAAAAATGAGAGCATCATTTGCACTAACTGCCCCTTAAGGCAGATAATTATTTGATCATGTATTTATCTAGGAATTGTTTTGTAGCTTCAAAGTGACTTCGTTAACAGCCAAGAAACAAATGGGCATAGAAGTGCCTGATTATACCTGATGAACCATAAAGAATAATGTCTAATATTTGTTGTACTCTTACTATGTGCTAAGGAAGCAGTTTTAATCCTCACCAATACCCTATGAGGTACCTACTTTTATTACCTTCACTTTATAGATGAGGAAACCAAGGTACACAATGGTTAAATCACTTGCAGGAGAGCATAATGTTATTAAGTGGCTGATATACAAATCCAGTCTTTCTCTATTACAACTACGATAGAAATTGTTGTCATAATTATGTAATTCTACTACTGCTCTTTTTAAAGGTACTAGAATCCATTTTAACAGAACAAAACCCCCACACTTACCGAAAATATTTTAAAAGTATAATTAACTTTGAAAATATGAGCCTTCTGAATTCTGAAAATCTTTTATGCAATTAATTTTAGCATAAAATTATAGCACACTAGACTACTCTACGAAGTTCATCTAATATTTTAATCTAGATGACAGTTTGTCTCTTTCCAATGAGAAAAATATCAGCAGTTCCACTAACAATGCAGCATATTGTTTTAAACTTTTCAGTAAAAGCTCATCCAGTGTTACATCATTTCATGTATAAAAGTAGTCAACTCAAACTTCTGCATTCTTAGAAGGAACAACATCCAGAGACCTGCCCACCAACCCTGGCTTCATCACTAACAGCAATTTCATCCCTTCAACTGCTCTGGTTTCCAGATCTGCAAAATCATCATCTCCATGGTCTACTCTTCCAGCTCTAGAAGAAATGTGACTCACACACAGGTCTTTTTTCCAAGCTTCCCATTCTCATTCTGTTTAGTTATTGCCACTAATTTGCAGGCATTAAGCATTATTGTCCCTTAGTTCTACAAGTGGAGAAAACAGCCCATCCTCTTCAAAGGTGATGGGGGATACAGCCTTTCCAACTACTGTTGTGCTATAGATAAGTGTCAAGGTGAATAATGTAGAAGCAATTATAATGTTAAAAGGTGTTAGGTTTCAATATTTTAGTCTATTGTTGTGTGTGCCAGTACATTCTCCCTACGGATGAGTAGTAAAACTCAAGGACAATGGGGAGGAAAAAACTGTAATTATTTACTAATTATTCAAGAATTTAAAAAGTGCCAAATGAAAATATTAACACTTTTTTTTGCATAAATGTTTTCTCTGACTGATGAATTACATTAAAGGGCAAAATCTGATCTACAAAAATTTCTCAAATATGTTTAAGTACTCCCTAAAAAAAGCTTTCATTTTGTAAATCATGAGGAATTAGTAAGACTGTATATGTATGATTAAGGAACTATTTAAAAGATTAAAGAGCTAGCTGTGCAATTCGTAACTGCGGCTTCTCAGTGACATGAAGAACCTCTATGGGCTGCCACAGAGATGGATTCTGTGGACTGTCACTGCCTAACTCTGGTATGCATTTTCTGTTCCTAACCCATGCTCAAGAGTGTTGTGCAAATACAAGATTATTAAAGTGAAATTAAGCATCTGACATTACGATTCCCAACTGTTAGAAAACTCAACCTGATTTTAGTATTGCTTTCTAGGGTTGCTAGCTTACCCACATCTTCCCAGTTCAACAATTAAAGTTAAAATACCTTACAACTTCTACAGAATTTGTGGTTCAATTTTGCAATGACCTTGTAAAGAAACAATTAAAAGCATGGAAAAATAGCATGCGAACTGCTTATTAATCTTGTAGAATAAAAACTCAGTAGCAAACTACTGTATAATAGCACAGTCCAGTCTAAACGTTAAATTGGGAAGAACGAAGCCACCGGGGAAGAACTAAGCCACTGCTACAGACGGAGAGACCTCAATAAAGGATCTTTATCAGATAGAGAGGCTTCTACAAGAATTTCAAGGTGCAGTTATGAGAATTTCCAGCAAAATTAATAACTGGTAAAACACCATCAAACACATAAATACATTTTAAAATAAAGGATAACTGACAAGGTCTAGCAGCGAGCCACCTTTTCGTTGGAATGTCAAAAGAAAATGTCAAAATCACCTTGTGACTCTAATCCCCCAGCCTTCAAAGTTCAGAACCAGGCCAAGACGTGTACTTAAACTGTTCCTTAGCATCCTTCTTTAAATGCAACTTCCTCTCCAGAAAGTCGCTTTACTTCAGCTACTTGAATGCCCAAATGCCAGAACCCAAGAATCTTAGGACCCCAAGTAGTGGCAGAGGAGTCTTCCAGTGCCCGCCTGCGCATCCCTTACCACCTCGGGTTAAACCCCGGAGGTGCTCCAGTCACTTCCCCCATCCAAGCGCCCCAGTTCCCTCTCTCATCTCCCAATGGACCGCTTCCCGTCGACCTTGAGGACCTCCGGGTCGGAGCCTAGATCCCCAAGTGAATTGACGGATGCCCCCTTCCCTGCAGCGCGCGCAACTGCCCCACACTCTCCGGTGCCCCCACCCCCTTCCACCACGACCGGGATCTCGAAAGCCCTCCTACTAGACCAAGGAGACCCCCTTCCCCTTTGACGCCGCACGTTCCTCCAACCAGAAAAACAATTCCACTGAAATGCATCGAGATCCCTACTAAATGCAAGCTCCCACTACGCGCGGCGCAGTCCGTACGGGGCTCGCCGTCCTCTTCCCAAGCAGAGGGCCAACGCTGCCTTCACCCGGGTGTGGGGACGCCGGGCGAAGCCAGACTGCGCCGGGAGCGGACACCCGGGGCCGGAGAGGCGGCTCCTAACGGCGGCGCGGGGGCCGGGGAGCGGGCTCCAGCAGGGCCGGGCACGGGCCGCGGGGATACCCACCGGTCAGGGCGCGCGGGGCGGCCTCATCCAGGGGCACCTGCGGCCAGGCAGGACGGGTCCGAACGGCGCAGTCACCGAGAGGGCGAGTCCGTCCGCCCGCCCGCC
>NW_017731598.1:2367423-2377082 GCF_001890085.2 Hipposideros armiger
GGGGGGCGGCGGGGGCACGCCTCTCTGAAGGGCAGCCTACCGTGACCAATAGCAGGCGGGGCTCTGGAGGGGCGGGATTCCTGGAGGCCAATCCGAAGGCATGTAGGTGAAGGCCGAAGGAGGGAGGCAGGGAGCGAGAGGGGGGCGGCCCTGGAGTCAGGGAGGTCCGGCCGCTCGGGTGCGCGCTGTGCGCGGCTGCCATTTTGGAGTCTGGCAGCTGCGACGGCGGCCGGGTCCGGTCTGAGGGAAAGGGCGGAGCCAGTCAGGTGGCAGAGTGGCCGTCACGTGGGCTAGAGGGGCGGGGTAAAGTGGGCAGCGGCTCCAGGGGAGAGGTCGGTGGCGGCGAGTCAGTGGGGCTGAGGCGGGTCATGTGGTCGGAGAAGGGTCATCGGTGGGCTTTGGGGCGGGAGGTCAACCCGTGGTGGAAGAAGAAAAAGCGCTTTGTCTCCGGTTTCAACTCCGTGAGGGAAAAGGAAAAGAAAAATGATGAATGGATGGCGTGAGCGTGGGGTCGGAAAATGTGAATGAGCCTCCCCAGCGTCTTCCAGCATGGAGCCTCCTCGTTACTACATTCTAAGAATCTCCTGGGAACTGGGAACTTCATTTAATTCAAGTATGGCCATCCCCACTCCCAGCTGTCACAAACATGAGTCACAGATCGTATGGAGGGATGTTTCTCTCCCACTCTTTGCCTGCACTTTGTATGGAAGGCCCCCCTCCCCCACCCCCCGCCCTAGAAATAGCTGAAAGGGTAGAAGCACAGTTGAGGCATTATAACGTTGCCAGGACTCTTGCCATCTCTGGCCGTCTAGAAACCTGTCCTCATTCACAAACTTACCGGATAGTTCTGTGTTAGGCATACTCATGACGGTGTTCCAACGCCTCCAAACTTAAAACAACAAACAACAAGAGACTTGCCTATGAGACCTTGTCTAGCTCGCGTCCTTAGTTAATTCATGCTTCAAATGTAAATTATACTCCCTACTAGTCCACTGGGAGTGCTCCTCCTAAGGCTACCAAATGACGTCCATGCGACCAAGCTCCAGGGTCACCTATTCTTATCTTATTTGATCTCTTGCAGTAGATTCTAGGGACTTCATCCTTCTTGAAGCGTTTTCACCTCCCCAGGGCACCACTCACCCGTTTCCCTGAAACCATAAACCTTCAGGTCCTCTTTCTCTTCAGTTAATCTGTCTCTGTTGGCTCTTGAAGAGAGTCCCAGGATCTGACCCTTAGTCCTCTCTCCTCACTAGTACATAGTCATTCTGCTGCATACTTGGTGGTCTAGCCATTCTGATGGCTGAGTGTACCTTTAATGTGGTCCAGATCTGCATATCTAAGTGCTTTTGGGCATCACCACTTGAGTCTCATCGGGACGTATCCAAACTGGAACTCAGATACTTTCAGAAGTCCACAAAACCTGCTCTTTCTCTGCTCCTTATCCTGTTTCATAACATCACCATCCATTCACTTAGCCAAACCAGGAACCCGGGAGTCATCCTGAATGCTACTCCTTCACTGTTGTAACCCTTCTAACTTTGTCGTGTTGATTATATTTATTAAATGCCTTTTCCTGTCCGTTTCTAAAGCCACTGCCTCACCTGGGCCATTTATTCACTAGGCCTATATTTACTGAGCACTTTACTGTGTGCCAGGCATTGTTTGAGATGCTTAGGATATAGTGATGAGCAAAACTAACAAGGTTCCTAAATGGGGTGAGACAAAAGTACATGAGTAAGATAGCAAATAAGCAAGATAAGATAATTCAGGTGGTGCTAAGGGCTATGAAGACCAAAAATAAAAACTAACAAAACAAAAAATGGAAACCTGCAAAAACCTCCCGAAGATGTTGCCCAGCTCTTCGCCTCACTCTTCCCCCAGTCTCCCCAACACCTTCTCATCCTTTTTATTCTCAAAGAGAATAAGGCCCTGATCCTTTCACCTAGAGTCTTGATTTTATTCCCTTTCATCTGCCAGAACTTTTCCACTATCTTTCTCTTACAGCTGCCTGAATACAAATCCCCCATCTAGAAGATAAGCTACTTTGAGGGCAGGGGTCATACCTTACACATCTTTGTGTCTCCTCAGTGACTTGGCTCAGAATAGGCGCTCAGAAAATGAGTGTTAAATGAATTGGTGAATCCCCTGACACCTGGATCAGGCTGCCACAAAAGTATCTCTGGCCCAAATCGGAAGGGAAGGTCAGAAAGCTCACCTATTAGAGTGTCGCGGCAGGGATTGATGCCCCATGTCAGGGGACAGGATGGTCATGAATGAGATCCCCTATGTTGGTCCCTTCCAGGCCTGGGATTCCATGATGCTGTGCGCCATGTGTGGCAGTAGTTGCTTCATAGACGCTATCTACTTGACAGTGCCAAGTACATGTGGGCAATTTTAAAGTACTCTTTGTTTCTGGTGATGAGCTTCAAACCCAGAGCACTCTGGGTGAGTTGCCAGGATAGGCTCTGTGGGAGAAGGCTGCAGTTGCCATTTCACTTTGTATTTCCAGGCCCCTGAGTATTGCACCCCAACAGGGAGGGAGATGTTGCCAGTTCTGTCATAGTCATTGCAATTAAACCCAAGTTCTGGCAAAGGGCAGTCCATAATTATGAAGTATTATTATGGTTTTTATCATTATTAGGCACCCAGCTGCCCAGCCCAGGAAACCACAGTAGTAAAACACTGAGAAGCCAAGCTCCTGTCCCAGCTGGCATGAATCAATACCAGGTGTATTGGCACACAGTCTTGCAGCTCCACTCATCAAAATGAGTCCTTCTGTCCCCTCTTTTTGGCCACATAATATTTTAAATAAATGGAAAGAGGAAATGTAAAGAAAGACCTTTGACACCAACTCTGCAACGAGTTCCTTTTTCCCCCCATCTCCCCAGAATGATTTTCTTCTCTTGTACATATTTAGTGTGTAAGTCCTTTTCAACTTTATCCTTGTCCTGGCTGCTTCCTAAACATCATTTCCCAACGTCTCCTGATGATACATTAGTTAGGGTGGAAGTACAGAGCACAGGTAAGAGTGCTTTTACTTTCAAAAACTTTATGATACAGACTAAATAATTCATAAAGTGTAGCCAGGCTTGACAAGACATCTGCCTTTTATTAAATGTCTACTCGATGCCATACTCAGCATGTTCACTTATGCTATCTAACTTAATCCACACAGTTCTGCAAGATAGGTTTTATTATCCTCATTTTCTTCAAGGTCTCAAAGACTTAGCAAATGACGGAGCTGAAATTTCAACATAAAGATACAAATTTGGTGATGGTATACTCATGGTAGATGTGTCCACATTAGTGAATGAATACAGATATCAGACTTCACCTCCCTCTATCAAATTAAAATTTTTTGTGTGTGCAAAGTAGATTTTAAGCTGAGCACTGAAAGGATGATTCAGAAGTGATGCTGAGGGAATGGGGCCAAATGAGACCAAATTGGCCACAAGCCTAAAATCAATCAATAAGGGAAGATTTTTTTTTGTTCAGCAATGAGTCATATTATATTCTTCAAGTGCCTTTATTGTCTCAGCAATTCCAAATGCGGAAATCAACCCAGGTGGTACAAGGGTGGGCTGAGGATGGAAGAGGATGGTTTGGGGAGGGAATATGATTTTGAATGGAGAACTCTCAAATGGCCCATAAACTGGCACATCTAGCACTGGCTTCTGGAACAAATGAAACCATGGCAGCTTTCCATGCTGCCAATCAGTTGTTTTTAACTGATGTGTGTAGAACAATATCCCATTCTCTTCATTTTTCTAAAAACAACAATTAAGAAAAAAACTATTTAGCACTTACTATGTTGTATAAAGCAGTTCATTTGTTTTTAGTGTTTTTTTTTAATAATGATGAGATAGAACGATTCCATCACCCCCAAAAACTTCCCTTGTGCACCTTTTGCAGTAGGGATTTTAATACAACTTGCATTTTGATCACTCCAAAATCTAGACCTCCAGTTTCAATCTTGCTTTCAAAGTCTAAGCCCATATTTTAGCTACCTGCTTGACCTATCTGCCTGGATGTTACAAACAGGCACCTCAAATCAAAAATGAGTAAAAGATAAAGCAAATGCTTTATCTTAGTTATAAGAAAACCCCCATCTCCCTCCTCCAATTCCCTCTTCAAACCATGTTTCTGTATTCTTCAATTTGGTTGACATAATCATCCGCTAAGTCATACAAGCTAGAAATGTTTAAAAATAATCTTTGCTTCTCCCTCTCTTCCACCCCTGCAAAAGTGATTCTAATTCACACAAGCATTTTGTAATCGGCCCTTTCCATTTCCACTATCCTCCCTCAGATACTTAAACTCGCTTGCACGATCGCAAAAGTGCCTAACTTGTTTCTTCATGCTCCAATTCATCCACCAATCTGCCAGTCTAATTTTCTTTGGAAAACCCAGATCTGACTGTTTCAATCCTCTGCATTCAGAGACTGCTCAACTGCACACAAAATGGCACTGAAAAGCTTTCCCAGTATGGCCTCAACCTCTCCTTCTGGACTACTCTGCTCCCCGCCACCTGGAGCATGCTACACATTTTCATCTTTCTCTCTTTTTCATCAGATCCGTGTCTGAACTGTGTCTCCTTCTCCACCTGAAAACTTCTTTTCACCTTTCAGAGCCCCATTTATATACTTTTCTTCAGGGAAGGCTTCCCAGGCCTCTCCAGATAAAAAGCCTTTCCCTTTGTTACACTTGACCTTCCATAGCAAGTTGCACGTACATTTATAGACATAAATGGTGAACAGCACAGGAGGGCTGAGTCAAAAGATCTGGGTCTCACTTAAAAATCTCATTCATTACTTGCTGTGCCATATAAGGCAAGTCGCATAACCTCTCTAAGCCTTGGTTATTAATTTATAAAATTGTAATAATAACAGTTATAATAATATCCTACCTCATAGGATTCTTGTGGTGACCAAATTAAGTAATTATAAATGTGAATGTGATTTGCATTATGTAGACATTAGACATTATAATTACAAAGTTGTATCTTTTGATAGATTTTGAGCTCCTTGAATGGAAAACCAACATGTGGTCATCTTTATATCCCTTCTACATAGCATAGGGCCTGCCTCTTGCCTGATTGGTTTATGACATAAATTACCATTTTTTGTAGAATCATATTCTTTTTTTTTCTTCTTCTTCTAAAAGTCTTCTCTTTTTTATTGGGGAATTGGGGAATTGGGGAGGGGAAGAGTGTTGGGGAATTGGGGAAGGGGAACATTGTGTTTTTCCAGGACCCATCAGCTCCAAGTCAAGTTGTCCTTCGATCTTAGTTGTGGAGGGCGCAAGATCAGCTCCAAGCCTAGTCGCAGCTTTCAATCTAGTTGCCGGGGGGCGTAGCCCACCATCCCATGCAGGAGTCCAACCGGTAAACTTATTGCACCCTGAGCCATCTGGCCACCCGTTGGCAGCTCTTGGGTGGTCAGCGACAGTTCAGCTTGGTCACAGCTCAGTGGCCCATGTAGGAATCGAACCGGCAACCCTGTTGCTCAGAGCTTGAGCTCTTAACCAACTGAGCCACTCGGCTGGCCCCCTGTAGAATCATATTCTTGCAGTTAACTCTTTCAACCTACTTTCTAAAATGTTTCTTCAAAAGCCAATCATGACATCCTCCTTTTAAAATAATTATTTGTTTTTATAATTAAATAGTTACATTAAAAGGCCTTTAAGGAAATGAAATAAATATGCTATCCATGATTAATTTTAAATTCCTTCATTTATTCAATCAAAACTTTCTGGAGCCATTTTATACCCAGTCTTGTTCTAGGCACTGGTCAGACAGAGGTGAATAAGAGAAGAGTGATGTTTTCAGTTCCATGCCCAACCCCTGCCTCAGGGGGGAAACGTGACTGTGGTCTCCGTCATCTAGTATATCCTATTCCCCTGGCCACAGTATTCCATCCTAAACCTACTAGAAAAGTTGGCTCTGGATTTGAACCTAGAGGCAAGTAGTCCCTGGAGTGGTTTGTATCCATATTGGCTACACGAGGAGAGAACTTGCCCAAGAATGGAGCCAGTTTTGAAGATGCTGAACAGAAAAATAAGGGCCTTGGTCACACTGTTTGAGCCCTGGATCAAGCTTCACCTGAACTCTGGTGTAAATTCTTCAGTTACATGAGCCAATAAATTTACCTTTTTGATTAAGCTAGCTTGGATTATGTTTTACATCTCTGGCAAGCAAAGGCATTTTAGTTGATTCAATATCATCAAACAAAATTAGGCAAATTAAATTCATGTTGTTCCCATGGTTTGACAAATGACAAGATTTCCCCAGATAATTCCCAGAATCTTCTCTTCTTGCACTTGGAGCGACTACCGTTGCAAAATATCCCGCCCAAACACCAAGCCAGAGTTCTGTCCCCATCCCTCCGATGACACCACCAGTTATATGTTTAAACCCAGCCCATTGGTGAGGTAAAAGAAGGAAGGGAACAGATGGCAACCTGATTCATATTCCTCTTACAGGGAATTAAGCCAATTTATTTTGGGGGTCAGTTCCAGTTCAGTTTCAGCAGTGAATGAAAGTTGTTTGGATGCATTTCTGGTTCAGGCCTGTAATCATCTACAGTAATCCAAAGTCCTTCACATGGGAAAATATTTGGGGAGGTTAAAGTTTTGTTCAGTTTGAGAGAACTATGTAATATGGAATCAAGTTGCACCTGTCTTATTTGGTCTTTGGTGCTAAAAGAGGTAGCATATGGTCAGGATAGGGAGGTGATTAATAAAATGCTTAATACTAAAATAATCAGCCTAGACTGAAGCCATTGTAAGCAGTGTCATAAAATCTATCCTTTGAATTTAATTTTAATATTTCTAATCTAAAATCTATCCTTTGAATTTACTTTTAATATTTCTAATCTACAGGAGAACACACTTAGAAATATCATATCATATAGCATCCACTACATTTCTAAAATATAGGTTGAAACATCTTTTGAAATTTTTGCTTCTTTTAGAGGAACAAGTATCTTACAGGTGAAACATTTATGGCCTCTGAGAATTATTTCTAGTTAGAGTAATATTCTGTCAATATCTTAAGGCCCTAAGACTTAGTGAGCAGTTTTGGAACAGGATTATTTTCTAGAAAATGTTATTAAAAATCTAGACTCAATATCAGCTGGACCATTTTTAAACTTCTTTGGGTAATCTAATGGATATGCTCTGATATGAAGTATCCTTTGTCTTATTGCTTCATATATGTGTGTGTCTGTGTATTTATATAATATTAATTATATAAATATATTGTAGAATATATTATTTATCATTTAATATATAAAATATAATATATATATATATATATATATATATATATATATATATATAAAATTTCAAGAAATTTACAAAATGATCAGCTCGTTCCAGGATATTTTTGTTAGTGGGTGGTATGCAAACGAGAGAGAATGACAGATGCCATCTATATATTTTACAAAAACACCTCTTGTTTATGCATGTGTAAGCAGGAAGCCAGATTTGATAAGATGCAAAGAGATGTCTTACAGATGGCACACACGAACAGGACAGGTCTTCCCAATCTGATGGGGCTATAAAACCAGTTGTCATGAGTATGTGCATGTCTGTCATACCTGTTCTGCAAAGAAATTCCCACTTGTAAATATGGATCTTAAAAATTGGAGCTCAGGGCTAGCTGAACTTAGTTCAGTTTTCCATTAGTTCAAGAAGGACTAAGACCACCAAAATGGACTGCATATCTTTTTGTGACTCTTCTGAGACCTTGACATTTCCCCTGGCTCTGTGTTATTTGAAGTTAAAGTTTAAGATTAAAATCCTTTTACCTGGGTCCTCGAAGAAATAACCATAATTAATCTTATAGCATTAAATTCATTGGCAATGTGCCTTGGAGGAAATAAACCCATATTCTGCAAAAAGGCTTGAATGTACAGAATTTCAATGCTTCAAATGATGTAATTTTCTATAATGTTTAGCCTGCCATTTTTAGTTTGGTATTCATATAATAGGAGATTTCGAAGAAAAAGCTAAAGAGAGGATAATTTGCTTGGTAGTGCTTCTGCTCTTTTGTTCTTTTAGAATCTAAAATTAACCAACATCTGCAGTGTCAACAAGAACTCCATATGGCATTCAAGTTTGTACTTTTCCTAAATAATGCATTTGAGGCGGTCTAATCTGAGAGGAATTCTGAGGTGATAATGAGTAGAATGCCTTATATTGTACAGCACTTCATAGTTTCAAAGCGATTTAACAATTAGGACCTTATTTGATCCTCACAACAACATGAAGAGGCAAGAAGATCAGGTATTTCTTAATCCTGTTGAACAGTTGAGAAAATGGAGGTCCAAAGTGTAGAAGAGAAATGATCATAGTTACAAACCTGGTGAGGAGCAGAGTGAGAATGACAACCAGGCCCTGTGGTTTGTAGTATAATGCTTTTTCTATCATATTACTAGGATCAAGTTATGTTAAAATAGCATGTTTTCAAAATAACAGATCCCACAAACAACTCTGAAGGAAAATAAAAAAAACTCAATGCCAGAAACTAAATAATAAACATGCATGTTTGGTTTTCCAGAGTTTAATGGATCTCATTTGTTCCATTAAGTTAGCAGATGATTTCCACAGAGGTCATTTAGTTATTCTTGTGATTTCTTATTTTACCTACAAAAAAGGAGTTTGCACCAAAATACTTTTCTAGTTGTGAAATCATACCTCATAAATCTTTATTTGTCATATCTAGAACATGTAAAAACTTTCCTGTAAGAGATGTTGCAACTAAGAGTGTTTTCCTCACAGTAATAAATTATAATTTACTTCTACCTAAGTTTTGAAACATTTCATTTCAACTCAGACTTCTATACATTTCTGCATTATAGCCATCAGTCAGAATTTCTGGGACAAGAAAGAAAGTAGTTTGAAGTTAAGGAAATGTACTAGCTTGTGACTGATACTCAGGCATAAATTTAGAAGGACCTCATTTTTGAAAGCATAAATAACATTATTGCCAATCCACACTTTATAGAAATTTCCAGCTATGTAATATTGCCATTTCTACTTTAAAATGAAGAGGAATTCAATTGCTTCCATTCCTTGAAAGTTTGAGACTTAAAAAGTATGAATGCTGGCATTCTTAAAAAGGAACACTGTGAGTTTTTAATTTCAAGACGGTACTGGGGTTCTCAAACAGGCAGACATATTTCCAACAAGTGGAAACACAGAACTCTACTGGCAAAAGGTGCAGCCAGCAAGAATTTTAATCATGATTTGGCTCAGTCTATGCTGGTTCTGACTTCACAAAAGTGTATGTTTAGGAATCATCTACCAAGTGGAAAACTGTGAAGAAGCAACATTAGAGATTGCTGACACCAAAGCAACCAGAACTTACTTAGAACTTAAATTTTTATCCCATTGGTTGCTTGAACATGTCTCAAAGAACCACAAACAATAAAGCAATATTTAAATTTAATGTTGCCCCAAATATTCTTGCGACTCTAACATCCTACCTATTCTGTGTCCAGGATTAGTGGAAATACATTAAACATTTTGAAAAGGTCATCTAACCTAAGTAGATGAATGTTATCTCTCCACGCATCCACACATGTGAATACTTGGATATGGGAGCAATGAGAGAGAGGGAGAGGGGGTGGGGGACAGGAGTGGGGGGAAGAGAGGGA
>NW_017731598.1:2377167-2380618 GCF_001890085.2 Hipposideros armiger
AGAGAGAGAGAGAGAGAGAGAGGGAGGGGAGGACTGATATGGAATGTACTTCGTACTTTGCTAGAAACAAGTTATTGGGAGGAATTGGGGTAGAAAAGCCTTGAGAGAGGGGAGGTCTAAATCATTTGAGTAGGCAGTAACTCCATCTGGCTAGTCATGGGAATCTGTAAGGAGGGAACCAAGGTTGATAGAAGGGAGTAACTGTGGTGTTAGCCTTCAGTGGTAATCTGATTACAGAGAAAAGGCGACAGCAGGAGGAAAGGAAGTGCCCAAGGCTCTATGAGAACCTGAACCACAGCTGTTTTCTCTTCACTCAGTCAGATCTAGTTCTCTCCCCTTCCCCATCTCCACACCTCTGCCTCCACTGCAAGAAAAATCAGTGTTCATAGGCCCAAGTTTGTTTCACTTAGTCTTTACTCACTCACTGAATGATTTGCGGTAACTATGACTGGTAATCATTATTTAGCAATGACTTCAGCATTAATCCATCAGAATTGGAATGATATAACTTTGTTCCCAATCAGCCCACTCACAACCACAGACCTCTTTGGGCTACAGCACAGTAACTACAGCTATTCTGCTGCTTGATTAATGAACTGGACAGAAAAGTGTTGGAAGGGCCAATGCAACTCTCACAATGCCCTAGTGCTTTTTTGCCAGATTGGCTTAAAAAAAAAAAAAGAGAGAGAGAAAGAAAGGCAGCTGATCATGTCAAACCATGTTAGCCAATACATGCATTGTTTGCCTGAATTATAAAGCACAACAGTACATCCTGTTCTCTCGCGACTTATTATTAGGAGAGAGATTATGAGAAAGTCTTAGACTATGCCTATACTATACAAGATAACTAGACAATCCTGCACACTCCTACACTGCCCCTTGGAACATGTCATTTGCACACTGATACAGTGATGATTACTCTCAAAATTAGATGTAATACCACTCCCTCTTCCCTTCCCTGTCTAGATGCAGCTGAACAGTGACTCTCAGGGGCAGTGAGAGAAGGACAGGGTCTTGCCAGCTGTCACTAAGAAGGACCAGAAACTTAACCACCTACATATAGCTCATTCACCCAAATCACCCAGCCCACAAACATCATTGCCATGGAATGGAGGAATCAGGTTCCCCAAGGTCATCCTAAGGGTATCTGTGGAGGGTAGCTGGACCCATGCGACTTGCCCTTAGGATAGCCTTTTGGGGCCTGTGAACTCTCTGAACCTGATTCCTCCTGTGTGAAAATATCGAGAGCCAGAAAGAATGGAACACAACATGATTTATCCCAGAATCCCTCATCCTGCTGGATATGCCCCAGGGTGGAGCTATTCTTGCTGTCACAAATAATTCAGCCCTGAGTGGATCAACATGTTTAAAAGAAGTTTCCAAATATGTCTAAAACTCGAGGTGCAGAGACTTAAGTGCCAATTAACAAGGGCAATTTAGAATAGAACAGAGGTTGGAAATTAGAAAAGCCGTGAGGCACTGTGATGTAGTAGAAAGAGCCAGCTCCGGCAGTAACCAGTTGTATGCCTTTGGTCATTATGTCCAGGTCTGTTTTCTCAACTCTAAAATAAAAGGAATTTGGTGAGAAAGGCTTTGAAGAAATATTTATTTTTGTTCTCTTTCTGTATTTCCCCTTTTTTCTCTCTCCCATTCTAATTTGTTCTGTGTGTCTTTGCCTCAGGAGAGACGTGTGGCTGGACTTCCAGACTTTAGCTCCCAATAAACCCATGGGGGCGAATATGATATGAGGAGAACTAGATTTCCCCAGACTGTGAAGATCTGCCCTCCTGGAAACAGCAAGAATGTCACACTGCTCCTTGGCAGTACCCCTGCTATGTATGCTTCAGGGAGGTTGTGTCTTTGCCAAAGAATCCCCTTTTTCTAGAAAACAGCAGAGGGGTGAACCCAAAGGGACCATGCAGATTGGGACTTGCCCGTGTGGAGTAATGATGGTAAGTAAGGACCTCCAGATGTTCTTGCGCTTCTTAAGAGTTCTGGTCCCTGCCAGAGCCCTCAGCAAGCGTACAAAAGGTTCTTCAGACTGACCTGAGTTGAATTTCCTGTCCACCCAACAGCACAGGGGCTCCAAGTTTAAGTTGAATTACCATACCTTGAAGACTCTCAGGAACCATCAGTGGTAAGACGACCATTAGTTTAATTTGTGTCTCATTATTATTTATTAGAACTAAGCCTACACAAATCTTGCACGCCATAGGAAATCTTGCTTTTTGGGGGTTGAATTCACCAAGGGTTTACTTTTGCCAGCCATCCTGACATACTTTTCCTGCACCAGCCCTTTCTGGCCTCCATGTTTTCTCATTTGGGATATTTTATTGAAAATATTTTTAATGCAAATACAGTGGGTGTGTGCATATGTATACACATATGAGATCATCATAATATTATTCTGTACCTTACTTTTTTTCACTTAATGACATGTGTGAGATATAGATCCATCTCATATCTTCTTGGCTGCATAATATTCCATTGTAATGATGTAGCATAATTTATTCATTGAGTCCCCACCTAACAGGCATTCATTTCCACCACCACCCCAACTTTTTAGTAATTACAAACAGTGCTGCAGTGAACACACCTATACATGTATCTTCCCATATTTCAGTGAGTTTATCTTATAAACTAGCAGCGGAATTGCTAGGCCAAAGGATATGTGCATTTTTAATTTTAAAGCCACTTTATTATACAATAAAACACAAATACAGAAAACTAAACAAAACAAATGCAGAGCTTAATGGATTGTTATAAGGTAAGCCCCCTTTTAACTGTCACCCAGGTCAAGAAATAGAATTTGGTCAGCCTTGCCAGAAGCCCTCCATGTGTTCTGTGGTGATCACAATGGCCTCCCTTCCCCCTGAAAGTAACCATTAAACTGAGTTCTACAGAAATCACTTTCTTCTATTTTTTGTGGTTTTCCCATCCAAATGGCATCCCTGAGCACTAGTTGTGTCCATATGACTTCTCTATTAAAGAACTCAGGGCATTTGACCTACAGAGTTTCCTGCAGTCTGGATGATGCTAGTTGCATACTCTTGATGCAGTTCAACATGTTCCCTTGTCCTTTGTATTTTCTGCAAATTGGCAGCTGGATTTGGAGGCTTGATGAGACTCAGGTTTTGAGTCTTTGGCAAGATGATGGGGTGGTACCTCAGGAGGTACATAATGTCTAGTTGTCTCTCTTTGTTACTTTAGTAAATATTGATATTCCAGGACTAGATCCATAAATTTACTGTGTGGTGTAGAATATTCTAATTCTGTTTTTTCTTTTTCATTTATTAGCTGGAATATTTCTATAAAAAGATACTTCCTCCTGGCTATTATTTGCTTAATCAGTGGTAATGTTCAGCTAGGAAAGGCAAAGTAAATACTTGATTATTTCCCTTGATTTACCAATTTTCAAGATAGTGAATGTTTTCTGTCATCCTACAAAGGT
>NW_017731598.1:2382893-2384125 GCF_001890085.2 Hipposideros armiger
ATTCCTAAACAGCAAAAGGAAAATAATGAATGTTCTAAGAAAGGGCTGTGCATCCTATGCATTTTCATTCTGAACCAAAAGTCTGTGTATAGATATCAAAGAGCTTTGGAAATAAGAGCTGGAGCAATCTTAAATTCTGTAGGACCCTTACAGAATTTTTACGGGCTTCTCTGAGATGATTAATGCAGCTGGAGGACAGGGAACATACTGCCTTTCAGAGGCCCATTCAGGACGAAGGTGCATATAAATCTTTCCATTAGCCATAGCATCTTTAAAGCAGAAACTGAAGATCTCTGCAGGGTCAAGTTTGAATATAAATATGTTGGAGGAGTTTATTTGGGCATCTCTCAAATCCCAGGTCACATGTCTATTTTTTCAGCTTCCTTCAAAAATTAAGTCAGATGGGAAGGACAGTTGGTTTTTATTATATTCTCTGTTTCAACAGGCTTCTCATTAACAACAGACAGCTTCTCACATGAACTTTTTGTCGTATTCTCAAAAACCTAGCTTTTTTGGACCTCATGTTTAGTTTATGTCTATACTGTAAAAATGAGTCCAATGCCTCTAAAATTAGCAACTCACATAGCATTGTCTAGTCAACTAGTACAGATATTTAAGGTAGAAAAAGAAAACATTCTGTCTTTGACTTATCTTTCCAGACTGATGTGTGGTAGAGTTCCTAGACATTGATTAATTTATATATTTTAAAATATTAGACTCAGCAATCTTCTTCCTTATGCTGTGTCAACACTTGCCCCTGTGAATTTTATGTTCACTCCCAATTTACCAAAATATGATGCCACCTACTCAGTGGCCTGATCATAGAAAGGTGAAGATCTCACCTACATCTTCATGGAGCCCTGTTAGCACTGAGCTTATCACTAGAAAACACAGGATGAAAACTCAGTAGAGGCTTTCTTTAGGGGAGTTTCAAGGCCAATGATGATTCTCTAGACTAAAAATACTTAGAATGGACAGTTCAGGGGAAGATTGAAGACACCGTGGAGCACCTATACTACCAATTTTCATCTGCTGGGGTTTTTTTTATAAAAAAAATAAGCTTTTCCTGAATGAATGGGTACAACGCTGCCTTTTTTTGAAGATATACCAATGAAACATTAAAAAGCATTCATTTCTAGAACTAATTCATTTATTTAAATGTATTAATAGTTGTATTAATTCTACAGAATACTAGCCCACAGACTATCTTGAAGGTCCCAAAGGGAATAGTA
>NW_017731598.1:2384760-2385707 GCF_001890085.2 Hipposideros armiger
GTTGTGTGAAATACTGACCTGTTGATGATTGAAGAATTATGTAGGCATCAACCTGGATATATAGAGAGTCATGGTAGTCTACACCTTGCATGCTTATCGCTGCCTACTCTTCTAGAAACCGTACACATCAATACAAACATGAAGAGTTAGAAAAGTTCCAGAAAGGCCTCAGAAATGACTTGAGAACTGGTGACTTACTGCAGCAGGTAAAGCACTTTGGAAAGAAGACTGAACAGGAACATGATTAAATTTTATGAAAATATAAAATTTATATACTGTATAATCAGGAATGATTCACCAGATTATCCAACACTAAAACTAAAGGGAAGACAGAGCCCCTGAACTTTGAAAGAAGTAATTTTAGAACAAGTGAGAGGAAACTCTACTTTAGTTTTTGAGTTATAAATTGGTCATATCAAGAAGTGCTAGAGACATGAACAAAGTAAGCACTATAGGAATTTACATAGCTGCATAGATAAAGAACTCATAATGAGTTATTTATTAAAGGGAGCTAGAACTGTTTAGGATATGTCTATAATTTTGTAAAGATGATGTTCCGATGATTATTTTTACCTTCTACAAAAACATTTTTTTGGCTTCTCTATCAGCGTAGTCTTTGGAATGAACCATACTACTAGGTCTTACCTACTGTGACATCCAGTATCTAGCTTAGTAACTGGTAGGAAGTAGGCAATTGGTTTTTGTTTGATTTGTTGAATCCCTTTTGTACTTCAGAGAGGTATGGCCTTCAAAAAGACTGATGTTGATGACCTAATATCCTAATATTTAATTTGGATGAAGAAGTCATTTAAGCAATGGAGATAATTGTCATTAATAAATAAACAAATGGAATGAATTGCTAATAGCAATGGGATGTTAATGCATAGGGTGCAAGACTGAGTTAAGACTCATGAATTCCATTTTGGCTTCTGCTACTACTGGCCAAG
>NW_017731598.1:2387202-2388519 GCF_001890085.2 Hipposideros armiger
CAATCTCTCATTCTCCTCTTTGTTTGGTCCATGAAGGCACCTACATGACCACCATGCTTTATTCTTACACTGACCCATTATGAGAATCAATTCAAGTTTATAAAAGAAGATGGCATCCTTAGGAGAGGCTACTCATTTCATGCTAGCCAACAACACAGGAAGTTGTTTTTAAAGCCCAACTATTTAAACTACTACGTATTCTAGTCTTTCTGAACAGCTCAATATGCATTTAATTAGATTGCACTATATGAAATAGCCTATTTTCAACCATTTTTGACCTACAAAGAGGCTAATCACAGGGGAAACTGCATTGTTTCCAGCATAATTTGGTGGAAAGTAGGTGGAGATCAGATTCTGGAGTTCTGAATTCAAGTCCAAGTACATACTGTGAAAGTTCAGAGAAGCCACTTAACCTCCTCATGTCTCTGCTCATTTGATATTGAGCTTCTATTATATACAAGACTGTGGGGAACACTAAGATGTGTGAAACACATTTTCTGCCTCCTTTAGGCTTACAGTTTACTTGGGGAGATAAAATTCACCTGTGAAAAATGAAAATTCAAAGCAGTATATGATGGCATCAGAGTTACCTTTTTTTTTTTTTTAAAGCTGCTGTTCAGCATCCCAGCTGTCGAGGGCAGTGTCACTGGCACTCATATGTGAGATCCGAACCGGGGCCTTCTGATGTCCCAAACCAGACGCTTGACCACCACGCCACTCAGCTGGCCCATCAGAGTTACCTTTTTAAAATTAACTTCATCCCCAGCAAAAGAAATTACTTCCTGCTGCAATAATCAGGAAGCCAATATAGAAGACAGGTGAGCTTAGGCGTAAAGGATGATTAAGTTTCATTAAGCAGAGAATTGGAAGAGGGCAGTTCAAGCAAGTCACATGGCAGGAGCCAAGGTGCTGAAAACACAACCTATTTTGGTGTGTCTGGACAGATGGTTTGTGTGGGTGGGCTGAGATAAGACTAGAAACCTGTTTCTTTCATGGCATGTAGTAGGCACTTTGCCATTTTAGTTGCTACCCTAAATAAATGAAATAAGGATGATTGGTAGAAAGAACCCCAGAATGGGAATCATATATCAGTTTTGTCACCAATTCCCTGGACGCCCTCAAACAAGTCACTATGGAGCTGTGTTATTTTCAGCTGTCAAATGGAGGTAATTTGTGTAGTCCCTACATGATTCTGAAAGTTACAAGGGTGAAATTAACAATCAGAAGGAAAGCTTTGGGAAAAGGAAAACTGCTGTGCTTTTTTCCCTAACATGAATTGCTACAGATTAAAGGAAATTTAGATACTCTTGGTAACAA
>NW_017731598.1:2388664-2396262 GCF_001890085.2 Hipposideros armiger
TGGGAGTTCAGATTGTGATCACCTGGGTCAACCAAGAATATAACCAAGTCTCTTAGATGGAGGCATGGACAGTTAGTGTGGAAATAGCTGCTCGATATCAAATGAAAGGCTCATCATGGTACCTGGAGAGAAGCCAGGGGAGGAAGCCTCCTGGAAGTAGGAGAACGGATGGAAGAATTCATTGAGCCCCAGGAATATCATCAGAGTACAAGAGCCTCCTGGTGTCCTTCCAATTCTTCACCATGCCCTTGCTCTAGCAGCTCATGACCCATGCACAGGTTTCTGATGCAGTGCAGGGAGAAGTATTCTTTTCTTTGCCAGTGACTTACCTGGAGCCAATCTACTTTGGCAGCCAGCCACCAGGGCAGGATGGGTGTGCCTCCATCCTGCGTCTTGGATGAGTCTTGCTGTTTTCTGCCAAGTTTCCTCAGCCCTTAGGTCCCAGAGTGGACTCTACCAGGTCAGAGTCTAAGCACAGCCCCAGATTTCCTGAATGAGACTTGGTTTGACGGATTCTCCTCTGCTGACTAATCAAGTCATACGCCCACCCAGAAATCCCCTATGCAGGTCCCAGGGAATGCGGCTTCTTTTGGTGCTTACACTCTGTGGGTATGAAAAGGCTACCGGCAGGCAGACCCATCCATGTGGCACTACCAGCAAAACCGCAGGGAGGAGCAGTAATCTTCCCGGGAGTTTTCCTTGGCACTCTTGACCAGAGGCATTGCCATCGGTCAGGTCCATGACCTGATGAGCTCATTTCCCACAGTGCAGTGAGTTATTCTAGAGAATCTAGACCAAACCCCTATGGAGTAGAGAGTCTCAAGGACTCCACTTTTCATTATGGAGTAGTTCCCCAGGCATCTTTTTCCTAAGCAAACACTGGGGCCTCCATCTCAAGTAGAGCTTATGGGAAGTTCTGGGAAAGGAAATGAGGACTGGGTGGCCGTGGAGTTTGGGGCTGGGCAGAGATGCCCTGCATCTATTGCTTCTGTTCCTTAGCTAAGCTGATTTGGGGCCCGTTTGAGGTGTTTGTCATTGGGAAAATCCTGAGCTCCTTCATCAACTTGTCATTGAGAAGCACAAGTCACAGAGGGAAAGGTCCAACCGTATGGGACAGTACCTACCATCATGCAGAAGAGCAGCGCTGCTGGTTACCAGGTAGGGACAAGATGAGAACTAACATTGCTCCATGTAAACAACTAGAGCAACGCTTGTCTGGCCCTTTGAAAAAGTTTGTCTTAAAATTCAAGTGAGCAAGAAACATTTGGTTCAGGGAAGGTCTCCACCATGTAAATCTCCTGGTCTAGGAAACAATAGCAAACACTCCCATTTAAATCTGGAGGTAAAAATATCTGTCATTTCCTTGGGTGCCTGTCACTTACATCAATATTATTTCAGAAGGATTGGCCGGTGCTCATGATGTGTGTCAGCTACCACAAGATGGTTGGGTTTCAGAAAATTATTGTTTATCGCATTTGAGAGTCTGTCAATGTCCTAATGTTGTAAAAGAAGATAAAAGTTAGGTCTGAGGTATGACTTGAAGACAAGCACAGAGCCCACTGGTGAGCTATTAACAGGACTGGCATTTCACAGCGGGGCTGCCATAAGCAAGATCAACATTAATTTATAACACCTTGGCATAGAGCAGGGCGTTGTTTGGCAGCCCAGAAAAGCCCTGTCAAGACAGGTGAGGGTCTGAGCCTCAGGAGTGTCGATTTTCATACTGAGGCATCCAAGAGGACTAGGGTCAAATGAGGTCTCAATAATAGGGATACCAATATTCTTGTCTGACTCCTGAGGAGATAGTGAGATAAAGGAGTGAGAAACGTGTGGATGTGCTCTGTAGGGATATGTCACCGCAAGTTTGCAGTATATAGAGTTATGTATTTGACTATTCACAGCTTGTTTTTGTATAATGATATATACTTACCGTCGACATTTATGTACTGAATACCATTATTTTCCCCCAAGGTGGACTGTACCGAAAATTTTAGGAAATATGTTTTTACCATTTGAGGCAATTTATAGAGTTTGGAGATACATGTAGAAGACAGTTCCACTCCTCAAACAAGGCGACTTTGGGGGCTTAATTGGATGTATACGATTTTAATTCTTTGGTATTTACCTTCTGGAAATGTGTCCAAAATAGTTTCACTAAAGCACAATTCCAAAAGCAACAGAATAGACATGGGAATGCTTGGGCAGGATCCATACCTGGGCTTCCTTTGTGTGTAACAATTGGGTAGAAAAGGGCTTTCTCTTTTTAGCAACTCTTCTTCCAAATAACCCAGCCTGTTCTGTTCACTCCTTCACTGTGTCACCTCAGTATCTACGGACTTGTTTCCATTGAAATCGTTTAGTGCATGCTGCTCTGTGCTAATTCTTTTCTAGGAAGCCAGGAGCACCCCAGCATTGGGACCTGGGACCTTGTTAGCCAGATTTCCCCAAGAGATGGAGCTGGTTCTCTCCCGTCCAGCCTTGGGCATTCATTGGGCAGAAGACCAATGCACCTCCTGCCTCCTCCCCGAGCTTTTTGGAGAGGGAGCTGCTGTTAGCTGAGTGACCTCAGGTTACCATCCAACCACATGGTTGCAACAGGACCACAGTAAAATAAGCCTTTATTCACAGTAAAAAATTTAATCATGGTCAAAGCTAATTCACAGACCATGAAGTCCACCGGGAATTTTGGGGTGGCTCATCCACTGAGTCTGCTTCTTCTCTGTTCTCTCACATGCTCTCCCTGTCCCTACCCTTATCCTGTCCCTACCCTTATCCTGTCTAATGCTTATTTTCTGTAAACTAGCCAGGAAGCCTTGAATGTGGAAGAAAGCCTTCTACCTCTGCCTTGTACATTTTGCACGAGCTAAAATAAAACAAAAACAAAAAGTAAAATATACTGCAAAGTCCTAACATTGCCCCTGAGTCTTTGTTGTCAGTGGGTGGCGTCACTACTTGTGAGCTGATGAAATTGGGAGGTGGATGTGGGTGTGGTGATCGGACACCTATTAGAGAATTTGGGAGCCCTTCTCTGAACTCCACCATATAATGTAGCCCAAAATTATTTGGATCCGTTTTGGGGCAACTGCTTGGCCTGGAATTGTCCCCTGAGTAGCTTCTTCTTCTTCGTCTTCTTTTTTTTAATGAATTGGCTGTATTTAGCAGAGTAGAGTTAGTGTTTTTAATAGCCTGAAAAATGATATCCAGATGCTCCACACAAAGGAGGGGGCCCTTCCACTAATTTTTAGCCCGCCACAGTCATCCTGAGCCTGGTTCCTCCCACTGGACAGCTGCCCTGAGCTCTCTAGGGGTCTACGTTGGGAGACCGCCCAGGAGCTCCAACTGGTCCCAAACCCAAGGAAGGAAGGCAAACCATCTGGAGTGCATTGTCCAGATCGGCTTCAACATTGCCCAGGCACCCTGACAGCTTTTTGGGACTGTTCGAGGCTTGGATTTAATCCATCAGGCTCTCCAGTCAGAGGCCTCCAGACCTCTCTTTGTTTCCTTCCAGAATTAGGATTCCATAGAGGCACAATTATACTTGCTAGTCACTTCCAAGTTTGGCTTTCTCAGGAAAAGGACCAAGGTGTGTTCTGGGAGACACTTTCCAGCAGCTCTTGGACCAAGAACAAATAAAAGAAAGGGAATGGTTTCAGCAAGAACCTTTTCCTCTCCTCTCTTTCTGTTCCCACTGAATATCCTGACATCCACTAGCTCTGATGATTGACACTTACTTGGAGGGGAGAAAGAAAACTTGTCCCGTTCCGCTTTGAGGAGCCTTTAAAAAACTGGCAACCTACTCTCCATATCATCTCCTCATCATGTAAGATCTGCTTGGGAGACATAAAGGGGAGAAAGTGGTTAGGAAGAGGTTTGGACCTCCCCTCAAGTCAAATTGTAAAAAAAAAGGATCAAGAGGTGTTCTTTTTTTCTCTAAAACCATAAACCCCTAAGCTATGAATGCATTTTTTTGCAAATTATTTTTGGGCAATAAACAGAATGCAAGAATTATTAAATTGTTTCTTTACAAGGCTAAACATTTTTCCTACCATCTTGTCTCTACTTCTGATTTGTTTCTTCATAGACACGAAAAAGATAATTTTCCCCAAATCCCTGACCAAGGGAGCACAGATTCCAAGGTAACTGGGTCCAAATTAAAGAGAATCTAGTATGTGTCCTATCAGGCTAGCTCTCTCAAATGGTTAGAGTATAGTGACAATGAATCCCAGAGTAACCCAGTGCCATCATCTAAGATTTGCCTTTGAAGCCTCCAGTATGTTTAGCAAACGGGGGGTATGTTTCACGGCCCTGTTTGAGACATCCACCTAGCAGTTGTTTCTGGGTCAAGCATTCCTCCCTGCTTCTCCCAGCCCCACTTTTAGCCACTGCTCACCCCTCTGGTGTTGACCACCCGAAATTAGTAGATTATAGCCTGGAATCGAGATACAATGCTGCTAGCTACACGAGTCTCAGCAGAGGTGAGTGGAACAGGCCACACTTTTATACACTGTCCTCCTTTATCACCACAAACGCTGTAGAAGTGTATCAAAATTTGGAGCAAGGACAAGATCATATTGCCCCACAGCAGACAAATTAAAATCGAACAGCAAAAGTCCACACCCTATAGGGAGTCTCCTACTGACTACTTTCCTTCTAGGTTCCAGGTTCCTGCGGTATCATTCATACTACTCCAATGTTATCCAGGACCTCTATGTATTTTCTCCCTCACCTCCAGTACCTTGCAATTCTTTTTGCAGAATAATTTAGCCAATTCTGTCTCCTTTCAGACCATGCCTTTGGAACATCACCTTCCTATGAAAAGAGGCCTCTAAGGTACTATATGGATGGGTCAGGGTATCGTTTCCCCATGCTGGGGAAAAACTGTAAATATTTGCTCTCTTGAGAACATCTCTGTGCTGGATCTCACTGGGCAAATGAAGGAATGTGATTAAGGTGAGGTGAGGCTGGGGAACTGATCCAACGCAGACGCTGACTCTGGAAGTGGCAGTGATGGGTAGAGAAGCATCCCAGGGCAGTGAAAATCTCAGCTTTGATTTCTTCCCAAGCCAAGCCTGCAGTTTCCAATATGGCAGCCAAAATGCAGCCCTAAAGAATTCAGGAGGCAGTCAGTGCTCAGCAAGCCTCTGGTTGGGCAGACACCATGTAGGAGGTTTGCCTGTGGGCTGCAAGACCTAGCCACTAGGTTTGGGTGGAGGCTAACAACCCAGCCCAGGAATGGGACCCACAGAAGCATCGTCCCTCACTGCCAGGTGGTCATTAGAGCAGAGCTCCAGCCTTGGAAGAGGACTTAGGTGGTAGGCAGGATAAATGCCAGACACCAAGGCCAAAGCTCTGGTGAACATGGAGGAAACAGAAAGAGCTATAATTCAGGGCCAATACACATGATCAGTGGTCACTGAAGAGGCCCCGGATCCCCAGTTCACTTACCAGAAAGGACATGAAGGGAGTAAAGTAGGCACTAGGCCTTTGGAAGTGAGTGCCTGGCTGTGGGACAGTACTTGATTCTAAGTCCCTCTGCATGATAGGGTGAGTGGGCTGGACTGGGCTATTTATGTACTGAGCCAGCAAGGCCGGTGATGTTGGACTGAGGATGGCAGAGGAAGAGGAAACAATGTGGAGACTGGTAATCTTCAGCCATAAAGGATAACATGTTTATTATTAGAACAGCACCTCTCTGGTACTCTGGCCATGCAGCAGCCTGAAGTGGTGGGAAAAGCACCAGATTAGGAGTCAGGAGTCTATGTTCTAGTCTGGCTTTAGCCGGTAACCAGTCGTAGACCCTTGGACGTGTGCTCTTATTAAGCAGTGGGCTTCCGTTTCCTCCTCTGTGACATCAGGGGGTTGGGCTAAATCAGTGGTTCTCAAAAGTGTGGTCGTCAGGTTGGCAGCATCAGCATCACTTGGTAACTTATGAGAAATGCAAATTCTTAGGCTCCACTCCAGAGCTATTGAATCAGAAACCCTGGGAGTGGGACTAAGCAATATGTGCTTTAACAAGCCTTTAGGTGATTCTGATGCACAACGACGTTTGAAAAGCACTGGGCTAAATGATTTCTAAGTCCCTGCATGCTCAAATGCCTTCGGATCTGTTAGGAGAGGTGAAATCAATATCTCTCTCTCTCTCTCTCTCTCTCTCTCTCTCTCTCTCTCTCTCACACACACACACACACACACACACACACACCCAAGTCACATATAACTTGGCCACCAGTAAAATACCAGTCTTCTGATCTTGTAGTTAAAAGCCCCATGAGCAGGTCTTCACTACATGTCCCAGAAATCCGGTCTATGTCCTTTTTCTCTTTAGCCTGTCACTAAAATCAGAGCCTGCCTCTGAAATAGATACATTAATGTTCTAGTCAGCAGGTGGCAAATCGTATAATATATTCTTGTCTCCTCTACCTCCTGCCCAATTAGCCAGAGATAAGATAGGAAGATTGACTCTTTTCCACTAACAAGGTCATAACCTGGAATCATAATAGAAGCCAGTTTCCATCCTGGCTCTCCTGAGGCTGCAGCAGAGGATTGGCTATGAGGTAGGTAGTTCTGCCTGGTAGCAGGGATTTAATAGGCAAAGCAGTGCGAGGAGGAGAACCAAAGGGAAGAATAGCTGTGCTAAGCCTGTTGCCTTCTGGTTAAAAAAAAAAAAAAATTATAGATCTATTTATAACCTGTCTTGCTCCACAAAGGATTTGAGGCACTGCCGTCTTGTTGGAAAACCCCTGATGCCAATACTTGGCATCTGAGGCTGTGGACTTTCTGGTCCACAGCAAGGGGCCAAGTTTTGTTCACACAACCTCTGTGGAGGGTATAATGGCTACTCCAGGAAGTCTGTTCTAAAACAGCCCTCTACCTGCTCACTCCTTCCTTCTGCCTGCCCCCAACAGAGAAAATGTGATCACCAGAATCCTGTTTCTTTTCACTGTTAAATTGCATAACCTATTTCCTGGCTTTACGTTTTCCCATTCAGAGCAAATGAACAAGATCCACTAGGAAAATGTTCAAAAGTCCAGTTTGAGGAGTGGTTGTCAAAGGTTTCTACATAAAGGGAATTCTTCATCTTCCCTCAGTAATCTCTTCCTCATGGGAACATGCCAATTGATCGACTAATCATCGATCAGTTGGATACATGAGTTGATTTGGGCCAGAGGAGGGAAAATAAATAAACTAACACATGGTAAGTGCCTAGCAGAGAGCCAGGTCCATAGTAAATGCTCAATAAACAAAACCTAAGCAAAACAAACAAGAGAACCTAAACAAAAAAGCCAAAAGTACCAGTAGTGGACATGAATTTGTACTGGAACCATCTACCTTCTCTTTGGGAGAAAATGGGCTGATGCTGTGGGTTCACCTGGGTTTATCTTCCTGTGCTGCTAATAGATGCCTCTGAGTCTGAGTCCCCAGCTCGGGCCTCTTTTTCCATTTTTACTCATCTTCTTAGCCTGGAACAATATTCAACAATCAAGTCACTGCTGGTTTTTCTATTTTTTTAGAATAAATAATTCCAGATCCTTAATAAAACTCCATAAAGGAGGCTTATCGTAGAAGTGTAGTACCTTTATGATGTTGCTGGGCCTCTG
>NW_017731598.1:2396737-2399505 GCF_001890085.2 Hipposideros armiger
TGAGGAACCCCAGCCCCACCTACTTCCAGGGATGTTAGGATTAAGGAAAATTATATATATTAATAGTATGTGAAATCATGTTATACACTAACTGGTGACTAATAAATATGTTTTTCTCTTCCCTGTTCTACCTATCCAATTCTATGTCCTACTGCTTACTCTCTTACAAGTTCCTGTGCTTCAGCCAACCCAGTCTCCTCCCTGACCCTGACCCTGGCCCTATGTCCAGACTTACCAGTAGGTCCATGCCCTGTGTCCTTTCCCAACCTGGCCTTTCCTCATGTCAATCAGCCTGGCTCAAGCCCCACCCTAAGCCTCACCCCACCAGGATGACCTCCCTTTGGCTCCAGGGGGAAAAAACATATTATTTTCATGTGCAAAGCACAGAAGGTATTTTTAGTACATAAACAGATATACAGTATGTCTGTGGTATTAAAATTTCATGGTAGGGAAGACGATTAGGAAAAAATCGAAAAAGCCTACTTAGTGGGAGGTGATAATGAAAAAAAAGAACAGATTGAGAAACATTATGTTTGGGAAACCAACAAAGAATGGTGCGGGGCTCTAGGGCTGACAAAACAGTCAGGAAGCTTCACCAAGGAGAGGAGAGGGAGGGGAGAGCTGTATGGGGAGGCAGCAGCTTGTCTTTGGTAGAGAACTGCAACCAGTTTATGGTGGTGGCCCGATAGGGAGGGGGCATGGGAGCAAACGCCCTGACCTCATTCTCCTCCTCCTCCCATCGCCTGTCAGTGCTTCACTCTGGCCAAACCCATCAGAAACCAGGGATCAAGGGAGCCCCACCGTGGGGCACAGGGCAGGATGGAGAAGACTGGAGAAGGGATCTGGAGGGGTAAGCGGAAATTACACAGCAAATACGTGTGGTAAGATTATAAGGGCCAAAAGAATCCTCTACCTCCTGCCCAATTAGCCAGAGATATGGCTCATCCACTGAGTCTGCTTCTTCTCTGTTCNTTCTGACATTGGCTGAGCTTCCCCATACCAGGTGGTCTTGTTCTGGCTCCCAGAGGCCTTGGTCCCTGGGCTTCAGATATGCTCTGGTCACTGGCACCGCCTTTCATCACCCACGCTGCCCTAAGGGGCCCTCATTGCTCTGAGTATAGATGTTCCTCCCTGTCCTTGCTATTTATCCATGACACTGCCGGCTAGGGTTCTTTTTGGAACTTGACAAACCATTACATTTTTTTTTTTAACAGGGACGATCCAAGAGCAAAGAATAGGCAAGACGCTTCTAAAAAAGAAAAGAAATTTACCCTACCAGATATCAAGGCTTATTATTAAGCTACAGAAATTAGAACTGTGTTATTGGTGCAGGCATCTATGAACAGACCAATGGAATTGAAGAAAGCATCAAGAAACAGGCCCACACGTATATAAACATATGACAGAGATGGCATGAAAGATAGACAAGAGAGATGAGGGCCTATTCAATAAGTGGCACTGGAAAATCAGTTTCGATTAATATGGAGAGAAAAAAGAAAATGGATTCCCTACTACACACAAAAAGGAACTTCTGATAGAATAGAAATTTAAATGTGACAGGCACAATTTAAAAATTATTTTAAAAGAAACTACAGAATGACTTTATCATTTCAGGATAGGAAAGAGTATCTCAAGTAAGCCATAAAAAGCACACACCATAAAGGAAATAATTAATACATTTTTCTACCTTAAAAATTAAACTTCCATTCATCAGAATTCACCTTAAAGAGAAAAAAAAGATAATCCAGAATCTAGGAAAAATATTTGCAACTTATGTCACTGGTAAAGGATTAGCGTCTAGAATATATGAAGGGCACCAAAGAATAAAAAATAAAGAGAAACACCCTAATAGAAAAATAGACAAAATACATAACACAAGCATTCACAGAAAGGAAATACGAATGACCAGTGAACAAGTGAAAAGATGCTCAACATTTGATTTGCTTTGCAATGAGATACCTATTTCATATCCACCAGATCAGCAAAAATTTTAAAGCCTAACAATAACAGATGCTGGAAAGAATGTGGAGAAACCAGAGCTCTCATACCTTATCAGTGTGGGTATAAATTGGTACAGGTTTAGGAAAACAATTTGGCATTTCCTGGTAAGGAGCAAGATAGGCACACCCTACAACCCAGCAATTCTACGCCCAGGTATGTACCTTATCTCTATCTCCATATCTCTATCTTTATCTCTATCTCTATCTCTGTCTCATCTATATGTCTATACCCAGGCCCAAAGGCATGTACAAGAATATTTCATGCCACATGTTCAAAATAACCAACCCTAATGTCCACCAACACTAAATGAATGTGTTAATTTTGATATGTTGATTCAATGCAAAATTATAGAGCAGTGAAAACGAGCAATCACTACACACATCAATATGGATGAATCGCACAAACAATATTGAGTGAGAAAAGTAAGACAAAGAAAAATATACTGTATTGTTTCGTTTATGTAAAGATCAAAATCCAGAAAAACTAAAAATACATTGTCAGGGATACAGATATGTATTAGTCAGTGCTCTGGCAAGAAAGAGATGGCACCCACAAACTGGGTGGTTAGGATAGCTTATTAGAAGGACTCTATACAAAAATGTGACTTGAGTTAGAGCATGCATTCTTAACGAGGGCAATATCACCCCCCAAGGGGGTGAAAATTGGTTCTTGGGGGGAAAAAACATATTATTTTCATGTGCAAAGCACAGAAGGTATTTTTAGTACATAAACAGATATACAGTATGTCTGTGGTATTAAAATTTCAT
>NW_017731598.1:2403240-2411266 GCF_001890085.2 Hipposideros armiger
GGGGCTGCCTGGGGATGAAGTCCAAGGAGAGACAGCTCCCTCTTCTGCAGCATCATGAGCTAACGGAAGGGCATGCCCACCCCGGTCAGTCTGTGGTGGCATGGGCAGAGAGGGGCTTGCCAGCCTTCATATCCCCGCCACCAAATCTGTGATTCTAAAAACTGTTCTATGTTCATTACCCTTCATACAGCTCCTGTGTCGGAGATGCTTGGCAATGGAAAGCAGACTACTTGATTTGTGTAATAGATATTTTCACATGCAGCCTACATTAAAAAAAAAAAAGGGAGGGGTGGGGCCATAAAATATTAATCTGGTCTCCCCGTAACAGCAATAGGAAGCCAAAGTTTGCATTATCATGCCATCTCCTATAGGATCTGTAGAACAAAACAGAACATTCATGGAAAAGAGAGTATTATGAAAATGTAAACTTGGACTGGAGGACCAGTTGGAGCAGAACTGCATCCCTGAGTGCACAATGTGGGTGGATCACCCTTCAAGCCCAGCTGAAGCCCAATTCCAGTCTCTTCTTGGAAGCTTTCTTAGTGGAACCCTAGAGACATATGATGGCTTTAGCTGAGTCTCCCCAGGCAACATCTGTTTGTGGGGCACAATTCAATCTCCTTTGACCATCAGGGTTTCCAGGTCATTTCCTCCCACAGGACCCCTCCCCCTTACCCTTGTAGGGGAATCTCCCCCGTTGTCGTGTGCCACTCTGCCACATGGTGGCTCCACTCTGCAGCACCCCACCCACAACCCAAGGCCCAAGAAGCCAGGGTTGAAATGCCAGGCACCAGTTGATACAGACATCACCCAAATCCTCCACATAGACAAGGGGCCCCGAGCACTGGCTCTGGGTAGGTCACAGCATCTGCCCAAAGGAAAGAAAGGAATTATACTGGTTGCCAATGATTTGAGGAGGGCAGCATCCAGGCGAGAAATAGAAAGTAAAATCAAGTACCTTTCTCTCCACCCATCTATCCGAAAGGGCTTAGGAGAGATGGAGAATCCATCTGGAGGCAAAGCGGTACAGTCCAAAACAATTCCCTGAGCCCGGGAGCACCGCTCCAGCCACTTTTTAAGAGGCGAGAGAGGAGGATAAAGGATTGTGGCTTGGCTGTTCTTTCACTGCTAACTGCTCTTATAACTCACCCCGGATAAGCGTTCTTATTCTCTTACTGCTGCTAATACCACTCTTATTAGGTTTCCAAGATGTAGCTTAACGCCCTCTCTGATGAAAAACTTGGGGTGAGTTTTTCCTAGGACTTGGCCAAGAGTGTAGAGCCATCATTGCCGCATCTCTTATCAGAGCGATTCCTCTCGCCTTACCCATCCCTGGCCAATCCTCTTTGCCCTCAAGGTCCCTCCACTTAGGACACATAGAGTGATGTGACTTATCTGGAATCAGAGGGCACAATAAAAAATAGAGCTGATGAAGGATGGAGGCTGAGTTTAGTGAGTCAAAGATGAGAGTCTAAATGGATGAGAGTCTAAATGGAAGCCAGAGAGATAATGCCAGGACAACAGTGGTTTCAAGCCTGCAAAGAGGAGTGCAGCCACGGTAGAAATCTGGAACAGGGGCTGGAGCCTGCCCCTGCCCAGGCTTTCTACAGCAGGAGGCAAGAACAGGCTGCATTTGGAGGCCACGTCAGCCGGGGCAGCCCCACGCCCAGGTGCAGGCCTCTCCAGGTAACTCAGCTCTCCTACCTGGGGCTCCTGAGGACTCCTTCCCAGAGGCGAGGGCTTGTTTATTATCTCTCTTAGTTCAGAAAAGTAAAGCCTGGAGTTTTGGGACCAATTGTCAACCCTTAAAGTCCTCTTCACCATTTCTCCCCAAAAGCCTACAAGGTCTCTCATGCAAATAGGATTTTAGGCCTATCCTCCTATTCCTAAATTCAGGGTATTTTTATATATGCCACCCCATCCCAGACTTTCACTACTTTACTCATTTGGCCATTTTCTTAAACCGCTGGTTGTATTTTTGATAGTTACAGCAAGTAATACATGTATTGTCATTCCAATGAAGTAGTGAGATATTTCGTGTTTAAGTATGGAGCACTTACTATGTTCTAGACTCTTTGTTAAGTGCTTTATATAGTTTATCTCATCGAATCCACATAACAACCATATGAGGTAGGTAGCATAATTTATACCCCCACTTTTCTGGGGAAACAAGGGAAGAGAGATGTCAACAAACTTGCCAAAGGTTTTGACTCCTTGTGTGGGTTGAGCAAGTTATAACCTCTCTGTGCCTCAGTCTCCTGATTTGTAAACAGGATGAATAATAAAAGTACCCACCTGATAAGATTTCTATGAGAATTGAATGAGCTGATATGTGTAAACTGCTCAGAAAAGTGCCTGGGCTGTGTGTGCTTGCTAAATAATAAATGAACATCTAAATTGCAGAGCTGGATGTAACCCAGGTGGTTTGATTCCAGAGCACACATTCCTAACCACTCTCCATTTCCTTGTTGATTATGTCCTGTTCTGTTTCTTCTAAAAGCTTTGGCAGAGCTTTTGATTTCCACTTTAAAAAGATGGGGAAACAGCTATAGAAGGTGATCGGTCCAGGGCGACACACGTTTCTCTTCCTGAGAATTATATGGTGACACTTTATGTATTTTTCTGGGCCAGGCACTACTCTGAGCCCTTTACACATATTAACTAAATAGTTCACACACACTCTTAGGAGGCAAGTACTAGCCCATTTTTCAGGCAAGGAAACTCAGGCACTCAGCAACCTGACTCTGCTGCATATCTGTCTTCTATCTGAGACCTCCCTCAGGCCTGAGGCCAACCAGTTCTGCCCTCAGGGCCTAGAGCAGGAGCCCTGTGCTCATAACCCAGGGACTCAGCACAGAGGTATCTTCCTTTGTCCCACCTTTTTCTGCCTTGATCTATGACCAAGCCCCCAATTGGAGCCCAAATTTCAGGAACTGCCCCAGCCTAACTTCCAACTTCCATGGGTATATCATCCCCTTCTAGGCTAGCCCATTTCTGGGATGTCCAAAACATGGTTTGCCCAGGAATGTCCCACTTTTAAAGCTGAAAATCCTGTGTTATGGGAAATCTTTCAGCCCTGCACAAACCACCCTTCCCATTGCACACACCTGTAGTCATTTCCTGACCTAGAACAGCTTTGTTCTTGGTGCTTGGTAACCCTTACATTTTCCTATAGGTCTCCAAAGAATAATCTCTCTTCTCCAAATGATCCCTCAAATAATTTTAGCAAAAGCTGCATCACAAGAGCATAATGAACATTACTAGGGAGACTTTCTCTCCTGATGGAGGCGCTCTCTTGGGTTTTCTTTTCTAAAACACACTGATGGAGCATAACTAGCCAAGTCAGCAGTTTCCTCTCTGCCCTTCACAGAGGACCCACTGAGCTATTATTTTATTTTCGCTTCGCATGTTCATTCTTCCCAAATACTTGTCCTAGTAGTTTCCTTTCAGCCACATGCATGCAGCAGAATAAAGAGATCTGGGTTTGGCACTGGGGAGACAGCACAAGTAGCAGAAAGAATAAGGACTTTGAAGGCAGAGAGACCTGGGTGTGAACCCTGTCTCTGCCATGTCATTTTGTGTAAGTTACTTAACCTCTCTGAATATCGTCTGTAAAAAGATAATCTGAGATCAGTGATGGTGAAGGCACAATGACTTGCATAGAGGGGGATGTGATAGATACTAAATGACTGATGAAAGAGGCCACAGTTGAAGACTGGAGTGTCAGATGGACTGGCAGGATCTTGATCTTAAAGGGGAGTTGAGGTATCCAGAGAGATGCTAGGTGTCTGATGCATGCCTGATGTGGTCTCTTAGCCAACTTCTCTTCTTACCTTCAATGTCACGTCCCTAGGAAAGTCTTATCAAAGACTCACAGGATCCTGTAGTCCTTCATACTGCTTTTCAGAATTTGAATTCGAAATTTACTTGGGAAATTATTTAACTTCTGTCTTCCCCACCTGCCTATAAACTCCTGAAAGACAGGGGCTCTATCTGTTCACTGTTGTAGCTTCAGCAGCCATATCAGTGCCTGGCACACAGCAAGCATTCAATAAGTGCTTGTGGAATGAAATCAATAAATCAATCAAGGGACCATCAAAGGCATGTAGTACTAGGGGAAGACGTAATCGTGTAAGGAAGCTTAGGCAGTGGCACGCCACTAGGTGGAGCTAATACCCTGCATGTACGTATCCCGCTGGCTTCTGAAACCAGGGTGATGGGTGACCCATTCAATTTCCAATTTGAATTGGGAGCAATTATGCTGAGATTATACCATCTATCTCTTACTGAGCACCTCGGTAGGCAATTTGCAATGCATTTTCTGTAGTTTTTACAATAACCACGGGAGAAAATATCCTATTTTACAGATGAAGAGATAAATTCCTAGTAGTTTTAAATAAATCTCCTAAAGATACACAACTTGTAGACTGCGTCTAAGGCTCTGAACCTGGGTCTGTTGGCCTCCAAGCCTGTGTTCTTTTCATTATACCCCAGGGCTTCCACTTTAGTGGTCTAATGCAACCTATCAACACGCTTCCTACTGTGACAGGTCTCCCACCCCCTTCTTTTATTTTTTCCCTCACAACTGGTTGTTGTCTTATCACATACTTAATCAGAACTCTCCACACAGCCATAGATTTCTAAACAGTCAACTGACAGGAGAGGGGAAATGAGAAGCAGAATAAACTCAATGGCTCTTAGACCAGACATTTGATTTCAGTCTTGAGCTCATTGATGAGCTAGGTTGTAGCATTCTGAGTGACAAGGAAATAATCTTCAATTTAGCAATCATCAATAGTTCTTCATTCAGCATCTGTGTTGCACACACAGGGCTGAGCAAACACAGGTGGGCTTACATTCTGGGGATATAAGACATAGGAGACATATAAGATATACGGGACATAATACACAGTGGTACCTCTGGGTTATATATATAAATATGAGTACTAGGACTTCAGAGGCCAGAAGGATTCTTGTGACTGGGGTGGTAACAGATCTGAAAACCGGGGTTGATCTTCATAGACAGTGCATGTAGGGAGATGGCAGGTAAACTAGTGCCTTCCTACTAAAGGTGTGGACCAACGACCAGTGGGATTGACACCACCATCTGACACCATCACCTGAGAGCTTTTTTAGAAATGCAGTATCTTGGGTCTCCTCTCAGACCTCCTGAATCAGAATTTGCATTTTAATGAGATCCCCCGATGATTTGCACACATTAAAAGACTTTTGGGGACTAAGCGTTTGTATTCACATGTCCCTCTAAAATGAAGTAATACTCTAAAACACTCTTTAATTTCACTGTTTAAACTTTGGATTTTGATTTGCTTTGAAAAGAATGCTGGTAAATATTCTAAGTTTCTGCCATTCCTCCCTCTCTACAAAAACTGTGGAGATTCCTAACAGCTACATTTTCCTTGGTCTGGTTATTCATTTATTTATTTTATTATTATTTTTTCTGTTAGATTGTAGGAATTTATTTTAAATAATCTACAGTGGATTAAAAGGGAATTCATGATAAAAATAGAAGCTACTTGAGGGAAGATGTGGGAAATGGACTCTGCACACACACGAAACTAACATTGCCTCTAAAACTAATGATTATAGCAAAAAATGTTTTCACATTAAAATTCTGCTTTTTATGGTCTGGTTATTTGTTAACTGGAAGGAAAGCTCTTACCCTGAGCACCTTTGCATGTATTTATGCAATGGGACACTTTCTTCAAGAAACTAGGCCTAAAAAGACCTAAAGGATATTTTTTTAATCACCAAAGGAAGTTTACCTTATGTTCAATATAATTTTGGAACATTCTAATTCTTTGCGAATTGCTCATCTACGTATGATATATGATGGAACCACATTAGTGGGTCAAGTCTCCTCGGATCACTCCTCACCTCCCCACACTGTTCTTCCATCCATCATTCTGGGCAAATGAAAGTTGCTGGAATTTGGAATTTATAACTCTGATGGAGAAAGTTATACACTTGGACACCAGCATATCGATAAGACTTGATTTGACACCTTAATAAGAAGTGGTTGTGGCCTTATGTCTAATCGTGGTCCCATTTCTCTTACCCACTCATGGAAGTTGAGTCCATTTCAGAAAGGCAGCATGGTATGAAGAAAAGTGCACTAGAAAACTGAGTGAGGAAACATGGGCTCAGGTCTGACACGTCAGCTGTGCAGGATGGCTTCTCTGAGTCTTAGTTCCCCATCTATAAACCTGGGAGGTGGAGCTAGATAATTGCTAAGGTTCCTTCCTGGTCTAGCATTATATGAGCCCAGTTAACTAGAAGTTAGAGCATGGGCAGTTAGTCATGAAATCCAGATTATATACTCCCAGATAGAAATGGCCCACACTTATCCTTACTGACGTAAAAGTTGAAAAGGCTAGTTTCCATATCAATTCACCTTCATGAAGTCATTTATAAATTCAATTCGGTAAAGTGACAATATTCTGTACTGGCACCTGCAAAACTCCCTAATGTTTCCCTTGCTTCCACGCTTGCTCCAGGCTACCGTGCCAAAAGTTGTCCCAATCTGGAGAAGCAGTCAGGGTTCTCAAGCTGCCTGTCGGTCTGCTAGAACAGAAGGTGCTGACAGGGGTGGGAGTGAAGGCAGGCCTCCTTTCAGTTTACTTATTCTGCAGCCGCCCTTCACAAACTTCAGCAAATATTTTGCGATGTTGCAAGGTGTTAACGAGAAGTGAAAAGCAAGCTGTGATTCAGCTGGTATATGAAGACTTTGCAAACAAAAAAGGAGTGATCTGTTTTGCAGCAAACTATTATTTCTGCCAGAGCCCACAGAATGGAATACTGAAAGAAATATTTATGCAAGACATTGCCATCATACATATTGGATTTTCCAACTAAGATCCATTTCAAATTAATTGCCCAGCAGGCCTTAACTGGTTGCTGTGGAGTTACCTCAGAGATCTGCAAACCCTGTGTGCATGTTCTGTCTATAGACTAGATGAAAAATGTACTCATTCATATGGATTACTCACTCATTTGCATACATGTTGTTGTGATGAATAAAAGAAATTAACTTACAATGTACTGAATATATCTCAGTAGCTTTTTGTTATGTAGTTTCTTAATCAACTGATACTAAAAGTAGAGTTAATACCATGCTGGAGTTTAAAAAAAACCAACTTTTTTTGATGTCCAAACATAGTGTTCTCTTGTCAGATCATTTGACTTCATTCTTAGCTCAGGAAATATGGACACCTTCCCACTAGGAGAGAACCTTTTCCTCTCTTACTGGCTCTCCTTTCATGGCAATTGTTGGATGTTATATCACCATTTGGTGTCTAGAACCTTAAAACCAGTTAGCAAGACATTTAAGTAGCCAGTTGAGAACAGTTCCTCTATGAGAAATGTCATCCTGGAATATAAGCTATAAGCAGTGGATACATTTCTTAGTCCACAAATCTGTATAAAGAAAATATAGCTTAATTTTTATTTCAAGCTTCCTTTTTTTTTTTTTTTTCATTGTCAGAAACTCAATCTCAGTAAACTTGTTGATTTCAGCCTCCCCTTTCCCAAGGATTGTGTCTGGTTTCTGGGAGGTGGTAAGGTATGCAGCAGGGGGAGGAGTGGAGGGAGTGAGGAACCTGGTCCTCAAGGGCATCCTGCCACACTGGTATTTATTGACGCATCCTTCACCCTATTTGCATGACCCCTTCAGGTCCAGGAGCACCTTCCTTTTCTCCAGTGTCCTTCTGGGCACAGGAGCTGTGCTTCCGGGTCTCACTAGGGCATGGAAAACTGTGCAAGACTTCTAAGGCCCTTTCAGTGGGGACCTACTGTGCACCCATTTCTTCTCTGAGGCCTTGTAACCTTCCTGGCACTCTACTGAGGACCCAAGGAACATGTCTTCTCTATTTTGACACCCCACAAAGACATCTGGGATTGTGCCACCTTTCCAGGGTGAGCCTGCAGAGTGGCGCACAGGACCTAGCAACATCTCTGCCCTTGGTATCTTCCCATGAATTTAGTTCATTTCTTTCCGCCCACCCACCCC
>NW_017731598.1:2411431-2433302 GCF_001890085.2 Hipposideros armiger
CACACACACACACACACACACACACACACCCCTCCTTTCTCCTAAGAGCAGCTTCTGAAAACAAAAGTCAGGAAGACACTCTTATTGCTTTGTCTCTTGCTACCTCATCCCTCCTCTGATATAAGAAGCACCAACTACACTCCCCACCGCTTGAATGAGGCGAAGGAAAGGGGAGGGTAAACATGGGGGAAAGGAATAGCTGATATTATTCTGCTACATAAACAAATTAATATAGATTTCATGGGTCCAGGGCCTGCAAAAGAGGAAGTCAGCCCCCAAATGAAATCAGACTCTGAACAAAAAGTGAACTTTTATAGAATAATTAAAATAAGTTCCCCAGCACTGGTACAGCTTTCCTACATGCTCTTCACATCTTCTGCAGGGTGGCATCTGGAGCTAGGTGACTTTTAGACACAACACTGAAATACAGGGATCTTTTCTAAGAATGGGGTGAACAACGAAAGCTCCATCAGTGGCATATGGAGGCTCTTCAGCCAGTCAGACTGGGGTGTTGGGGTCGGAAGGGTGGGAAGGGGAGGCAGCTGCACACTGCCAGGCGCCACCTTGAGCTCCCCTCTTCTTCAGGCCGTCTCTGGAACTTTCCTGTCTGTCCCTGGGGCTGCAAAAAAGGCAGTTGCCGCAAACGCTGAAGTTCCTGTCCCAGGCAGATCAGAAGTCCCTCATTCATGCATTTAATCTTTCATTCAAAATTACTGAAATTCTACGGTGGGCTATATACTGGGGAACAAGTAACCCTATTTTGGTCTTGGTGAATGTATCGAGGAGTCTTGTTGAACAAAAAAGACCTGGTCTCTGGATTTAAGGATCTGACAGTTCAGTTGGAGGACAGAGGAGCCCGTGGGAAAATAAGCGAAGGAGTGATCACAATATTATGCTGGGGAAAATGCATTGCACTGAGACAGAGGCAGGACACCTAGCTAAGCCTTGAGGTGTCAGAGAAGGCTTTCTGGGTAGGACAAGAAGGAATAGATGGAGCTTGAGAGAACCGACACCAGCGCCCTGGGGCAGGACAAGCTCTGACAAGCCTGACTACAGGCTAGACACCTCTTAAGTATGAAAGGGCTCAGGGAGCAGCTGATCTGGCTCTGAACAAGCCCCAAGTTTCCAGTAGCAGTGATGGCTAAACATTTCAAATTTGGTGATTATGAACACACATTTTTCTAATTCGAAAGAACTAACTGCTGCATGTCTAGGCAAGAAGTTCTCATTTCCCTGTTTCTCAACTTTTTGCTATTTGAATCAGGAGCCTAAGGGAGCAACACGGGGGTGGAGAGTCCTTCACGATGCAAAAGCCACAAAGTCTCTCCTCCTTGCATCTTGGAGAGAGAGTGGCAGATGACTTAAAAGACACTATATTTCAGGCAAAGAAGAGTTTGTTGGCAAAACCACATAGGAGGCACCAGAGTGCTAAATTAGAGCTTTCGCAAGCCATGTATTTTTATCCCTGAACTCTTGGCTAAAGCTCCAAATGGGCTGCCTTAGCTGAGTCCACTCACCTGAGTATGGGTGAGTGCCTTGAAAATACAAGTTTGTTGCAAATGGTTCACAAAGAAGCCAAATTAACATTTATTTTACTAAAAAAAGGATAGTATGAAAAGATAGGAGGCTCTTTGGCCCACTAAACTGTGAAATAGGACTATGTTTCTCTAGCTGTGAAGAGTAAAACCACATCACCAAAAGGCCAATTCCATGTTGTGGAATCACATGAAGGGTGGATATGGAGAAAGGCCCCAACATTCCAGATCACACAAGATATAAATTACATACTATTAATCTGGAGTGAATGTAGCAAGAAAATATAATCCTTGGGTAAGAAACCAGAACAGATTAAAGACTTTTGGGTTTAACTGTGAACAATCCTCTAGATCAAATTACTTAATAAGTTAGTTCATGAATGTAGAATAATATATGCTTTAGTTTATGACAATAAGACAATCTTTAGAGATGCCTGCGTGACTTCTGGCCCTAAATTTAGTCCACAAGGTGATTAAGGAATTAAGAAACAATAAAAATAGCCTGGGAAAACATTGTACAACAATTGTGCAGCCACTAGCCTTTTAGATCAACTTAAGGTTTCTCCAAAAATGCTAATCATGTCTAGAACTATCTAGAACAGGGGTCGGCAAGTTTTTTCTCAAAGGGCCAGGTAGTAAATATTTGAGGCTTTGTAACTCTGCCATTGTACACAAAAGCAACCATAGACAATCTGTTAATGTATGGACATGGCTGTATCTCATTAAAACTTGATACTCAAAAATGGGAGATTGGACTGTGGGCCATACAAGATCTGACAAGTTTGTGAACTTGTTGCAACGAGGTTGCTAACCTTTTTTGATGTCAGAGGGATTATTCATTATGAATTTGTACCAACTGGACAAACAGTTAACCAACTCTACTATTTGGAAGTGCTGAAAAGGCTGTGTGAAAAAGTTAGACGACCTGAACTTTTCACCAACAATTCATTGCTCTTGCATCACGACAATGCATCAGCTCACACAGCTCTGTCTGTGAGGGAGTTTTTAGACAGTAAACAAATATCTATTGGAACAGCCTCCCTGCTCACCTGATCTGGCCCCCAATGACTTCTTTCTTTACCCCAAGATAAAGGAAATATTGAAAGGAAGACATTTTGATGACATTCAGGACATCAAGGGTAATATGACAATAGCTCTGATGGCCATTCCAGAAAAAGAGTTGCAAAATTGCTTTGAAGGGTGGACTGGGTGCTGGCGTCGGTGCACAGCTTCCCAAGGGGAGTACTTCAAAGGTGACTGTAGTGATATTCACCAATGAGGTATGTGGCACTTTTTCTAGGATGAGTTCATGAACTTAATTGTTTGACTTTGTATCTCACTCTTCACTCCTACTTCCATATCTTTGGCTTATTGTTGTCCCCACTATTTCTTCTATTAATTAGAATACTTACTCCCTGGGTCAAAACATAATTGTAATATTATCTATAAGAAATAGAAACCTAATATTATCTCTAAGAAAGAGAAAGAGTGAAAAGAAAATGAAGGCTATATCTGTCCCCTTCCACCTGACATCCCACATTCTGAAGTAGCGGTCAATATCTGGTGACTATTAGAAACATTACAAAACTATAAATAATACATGAAATTGAAGCTGCTGGATAAAGATAGCAGAATGAAACTAAACATTTAAGTTTTATCCTTCTCAACCTCCCCACATAAAACTACATTAAAGGTCTTTGGGATAGGGAGTTGGAGTAAATCCTAAGGATAAAGAGAGTGAAAGAGGATAACAAAGAAACCAAATTTTTGGAGGGTAGCAAGCAGAAAAATGGTATTGGACTTGGCTGACTGGAAAGACCAAACTGTAAACTGACATTAAATAAAGATAAAAATAAATTCAATATGCACTCCAGAACCCTTCCAAGATATTGAACAGCAGGCACATCAGGACTGCCTTTCACGTCTAAGTCATGGATTTGACTTCTGTGTGTAGGGATCTAGTTTGAATTTACTGAAGAATTTCCTCACTGATTTAAATGGTGTCATATACCACCTTTCTATGTCTGTATTCATCCACTCCTGGACTCTGTCTCTTTGTTAGGTGCCATACTGTCTTAATACTTCAGTTCTACAATAAACTTCTACACTTGGTACAGCAAGTCCCTCCAACTTGTTATTCTTTAAAAGTGCCTTTTGGCCCTTTGCTTTTCCATATAAATTTCACCATCAGCTTGTTGAGCTCTAGCTTGTTCAATAAAATTTTATAACTTTCTACATAAATGACTTGGACACCGTCTATTATACTTATTATATTTTTAGTTGCTGTTCCATAGAGTGTATTTTTAAATTACATTTTCTGGTTTTGCTGCTATGCAGAAATGCATTTTACTTTTGTGGAATGGTCTCCTTTGCAGTAAATTAGATAAACTAAGTTCATTCATCCTAATAATTTGCTGTGGATTCTTCTGGAATCTACAAAGTACTGGAATACCACAAACAATGACAGTTTTGTTTCTTCCTTCTGATCTCTATACTTCTACCCTCTTTGTCTTGTTTTATTGTACTGGCTAGAGTCTCCAGTATATTAAATAAAAGTGGTAGAGTAGGCATTCTTGTCATTACTGATTTTAAAGGCAATGCATTTAACACTTGATATGATATTTGCTGTGGGCTTTTTGATGTTACCCTTTACTAGGCTAAATAATTTCTATTCTGGTTTATTAACAGTTTTCATTATGATTGGTTATTGGATTTTATAAAAAATAGTCAGTTTTTTCATTAATTTGTTAATGTGGGTATTAACAGGTTTTTCTAATGTTGGCCAATCTTGCATTCCTGAGATTAATCCACATTTGTCACAAAATCTGTATTAACTGTTGTGCATTGCTGGATTCATCTTCAAATATTTCCATCTCTGCTCCTGATTCATAATGCCCCATAATTTTTCTTTACAGTATTTGCCTGGTTTGGGCAACAAGGTTTTACTAGTCTTATAAGTGATTTGGGAAGTATTCCCATTTTTTCTATTGTTTGAAAAGTTTAAGTTTGGAATCACCTGTTATTAGAATTTTGATATAACTCACCT
This sequence comes from Hipposideros armiger, assembly GCF_001890085.2. Classification (NCBI taxonomy): domain Eukaryota; kingdom Metazoa; phylum Chordata; class Mammalia; order Chiroptera; family Hipposideridae; genus Hipposideros; species Hipposideros armiger. Next base: position 2,416,013 of record NW_017731598.1, read on the forward strand.
ATAAAACTATCTCATTCTGGTTTAACTCCTGATAAAAGTTCCGGTTCCTTTAACTTCTTATAAAATTTCTTTAATGATTATAGGTCCTTTCAGATTTTTAACTTCTTCTTGAGTCAGTTTCAAGCCCTATTATTTTTATAGGAAAGTATTTCATCTAATATTTTTCAAATATATTGGAATAAGATTCTTCAAAACATTTTTTTTAAAAAAACCTTTGCTGAATCTATAATTATGTTTCATTGTTTATTCCTAAAATGGACTATTCCTGACTTTTTATCAGTCTTTCTAGTTTTAGAATTTTACTAGTCTTTACAAAGCACTTTTTGCTCTGTTTAGCTCTATTTCTTCTATTGCATCTTTGTTTTATGTGATTCATTTATAATCTTATTTCTATTAATTCCTTTTTCCTACTGTCTTTGGACTTGTTTTCTAAATTCAATTCTTAGCTCATTGTCAGACTTTTCTTTTCCTATAAGCATAAGCATTTAAAGCTATGTATTTCCTTCTAAATTCCACTTTACCTGTAATCCTACAAGTTTTGATAAAATATTTTCATTATTTGATCTTAAGTATCTTCGAATTCCACTATGAGTTTTTGATTCATTGGTTATATAGAATAGTGTTTTAAATTTCCAAATATATGGTTTTAAAAAATTACCTTTCTGCTATTGATTTCTAACCTAATTGTGTGATGGCTAGAAATTGCTTTTTCTGATAGCAAATTTCTGAAAATTGTTGAGGCCTGTCATGGCTTAGTGCATGATTACTTTTTGTAAATGTTCCTTGCACGTTTAAGAAGAATGTGTATTACTTATTTATTGGGGTATATGTTTTATATATGTCCATTAGATCAAGCTCATTAATCATATTGTTCAAATCTTACTGAGTTTTATCTTTTGGTTGTTTTACTAACTACAAATCTTCCACTACAGTCTTGTCATTTTTGCTTTATATTTTTGAAGTACACTACTAGAATAAAAATTGAGGGTTTGTTTTGTTTTGTTTTAGTTGTGGGTGGGCATAGCCCACCATCGAACAGGCAATCTTGTTGTTACACCAGCTGAGCCATCCTGCCACCTGTTGGCAGCTCAGCGGCAGCTCAGCTCCGGCACAGTGTCACTGGCCCATGTGGGAATCAAACCAGTGGCCCTATTGCTCAGAGCTCGCACTCTTAAGCCAACTCAACCAACTGAGCCACTCGGCCGGCCCAAGGTTGGTTTTTTGTTTGTTTGTTTTTTAACCTTCTTGGAAAGTTGCATATTATTACTGTGTAATGATATATTTATTCCTTCAATAATGCTTTTTGCCTTATTTTCTCTATATTAATATAGCCACACCAACTTTTAGTATTTGCCTGATATACTTGCCTATCTTTTTATTATAAACTCACATTTAGCATATAGCTGGAACTTTAAAAAAAAGCCATGTGACAATCTTTATTTGTCTGCTTTAACTGGAAATTTTAGTATATTCACATTGATTGTTATTAGAGACATATTTGTATTTCCTCCATCTTACTTTCTTTTCTCTTGACTTCAGATTGATATTTGTTTCCCCCATTCCACATACCTCTGGTTTGGAAATTATGCAGTCTATTTTATTCTTTAGTTACTTAAGAAAAAAAAATTTTTTTTTTAAGATTTTATTGGGGGGTTGGGGGAGGGGAACAGCGCTGGGGAATCTGGGGAAGGGGAACAGATAAGTTGCTGTCCTTTTTGTTCTTCAGTCTAGTTGTGGAGGACGTCTCTTCACTGGCCCATGTTGGCATGTTGGTATTATCATTGAGCTCTTCCTGGGTGAGGCAGTCGCTCACCAGCCATTGGACGGCCGCTCACGGCCACTCACGCTGGCTGCCAGCCACACATGGTAGCTTATGGCAGCCCACAGCAGCAGGGGCTGCAGCCTACGCTGTCGCTGGTGACTCACAGCAGCCCAGCTCCAGGTTGAGCTGTTGTTCAACATCTTAGCTGTAGAGGGCAGTGTCACTGGCCCTCATGTGGGATCCGAACCGGGGCCCTGCTGCACAGAGCTGGCATCCCAAGCCAGCTCTTAACCAACGCGCCACTAGGGCAGCTCCTACTTAAGAAATTTTAACATATAGTTTTAATTTGACAAAGTTGAAAGTTTGTCACTCTTTTTCTTCTTGAATACTTATTCCGATCAACTAAACTATATTCTATTACTTTCTAGTACTTTAGTTATTAACTCCACAAATGTGATATTATCATTTTATGTAATCAATGTTTTCCTACAATTATCTGCATATTTACCATTTTCTGGGACTCATTCTTCTTACATTCTGTATCTTCCTTTTGAGCTCATTTCCTTCCGTATGCCTTTTGGAATGTCCTCTAGTGAGGATCTGTTAGTTGTAAACTCATTTGCTTGCCTAAAAACGTCTATTTCATTTTTCTTTTTTTAAAATACCTATTATGAAAAAAATTTAAATATATCTGTTCTGGAACTTTGGATGGTATGTGAGACAAGTTTTCCTCTTTCATGTTTCAATTTGTATTTTAATTTTTTATCTCTGGATCTTCGTTTATGTCTCTGGAGAGATTTTTAATTTTCTTCTTGGTCTTCCCAGGGCTAAGACCAACATACAAAAGTATTCGCACTATCTTTGTGCATATGTGGGAGTATTCTAATAAACCCACTGAAATTGTTGTCTTACAAGGCTCTATGCTTTATGCACGTCTCTGATCTAATCTTCCCATTTTGCTCAAGCCCAGGGCTTTGTCTTCCATGTATGTGATGCCCTTTAAAACTTAGGCTTTAGATCCTGGAGGATTGGCAGATATTCCTTAAGGCAAGCACTGGCTTTGGTGTTTACCTTTTGAATTTGTACTTTTCCTTTGTTTCTGGCCTCCAAGGATCATTACTTTCTTTCCAGTGTAATCATAAGCATATTTAAAATTACATATATACATATAAATTTTGTACTTATTTGCATACAAGTTCAGACAATTAAGTTCATGAACTCATCCTAGAAAAAGTGCCACATGCCTCATTGCTGAATGTCACTATGGTCCCAGTCAAACTACTCTCCTTGGGAAGCTATGCACCGATGCCAGCACCCAGTCCACCCTTCAAAGCAATTTTGGAACTCTTTTTCTGGAATGGCCATCAGAGCTGTCGTCATATTACCCTTGATGTCCTGAATGTCATCAAAATGTCTTCCTTTCAGTATTTCCTTTATCTTGGGGTAAAGAAAGAAGTCATTGGGGGCCAGATCAGGTTAGTAGGGAGGGTGTTCCAATACAATTATTTGTTTACTGTCTAAAAACTCCCTCACAATGTTGTCGTCTTTTTTATACAGCCTTTTCAGCACTTCCAAATAATAAAGTTGGTTAACTGTTTGTCCAGTTGGTACAGTTATAATGAATAATTTCTGATATCAAAAAAATGTAGCAACATCATTGCAAGAAGTTTGCGAACTTAATTGTCACTCCTCGTATGTATGTACGTATATATTTTCCAGAATTTTTATTGCTGTATGGTAATTTTCTCTGGCTACCTTGCTCACAATTTTGTTGGCAACTTAAGTCCATTTATTTGATCTTTCAGTTGCTAAAGCTTAATCTTTAGCATAATGAAAAATTAATCTAGCATAATGAAAAATTAAAAACTGAAGAACACCACTGCCACCTGGTGGAGAAACCTAGTACCACATCTAAATAAGACCCACTATTACTAACCTCATTCCCTTACATTTAGTCGACAAATCCTGTGGAATTTTCTTTTACCAGGTCTTTCCATATCTGTCCTCTCGTTTCCGTTCTCCTAGTACCTCTTTAGTCTAGTTCCTAGTTGTTTTTGTTTTTTGTTTTTTTGCTAGAATTATTGCTTTTGAACCAGCTCTTTAGTCACTATTCTTTCAATATATTTTTTTCCTACTGTCATACCTTTTATAATTTTACATTAATTTGATGGGTTGCTTATCAATTTCCTACTTATAAGCAAAAATTTTAGAACCAATAACAGCAGTCTGACTAGAGATGAGAACAAAGTAGAGGGCCATTAAATGTTAGCGGAACTGAAAAAAATATTTAGTACCTTTGTTCATTTGTCAAATTTATCTGGGAGGCAGCATGCGTACAGAAGTTTCCAAGTTTTTTCTGTAATAACAGACTGATGAATGACATTCACATATGTAATTCTCCTGTAGGCTTACCTAAATTTTTTAAAAACTTAAAATTATTTTTAATTACGAAATGTGTGACCAATATAAAAAATGAGTAATATTGGGAGCTAGTGTTCCCACTGTGGAAGAACACACAAATACAGAGTGGGGAAAGACAAGGAAGAATTCTGTGAGGTTGCAATGGAATTGGCGATATCGATAAAATGTGTGATGTTTAATATATATGATTTCTAGCTCTTTCTATTGAAGAGGCCTAGCAGCAATGATAACCCAGCAGGCCGAGATCTTAGTTTCTAAACACCATTCTCCACTAAAAGAAACTAAGGATCCTGGGAGAAATGGCTGATTCCAGAGGTGGGGTGGGAAAAAAAAACACAAAAAAACCCAATAAGATAAACTTGGAACACTTGTGCTGGAAAGTAAAGAATTTTTCAAAAAATGGTAAGAACATGTCAAAAAGACCCAGGAGCCAGCTTGAAAGGTCACTGGCCAAATCTGGAACAATTTGACATCAAAACAAATGAGAGTAATAGACTGAATCAAAAAGGAATCTATGAGTTCATACTAATAATATAAGTGAGAAAAACGAAGTTAAACTTTGGATTGCGAGTAACATGGTTTGTGAGTGTTCTGCAAGACGAGCAAACATTTCTAATATATTTTAACTTGGTAAACAGGCGATATCTCGCAATGTGAGTAGTTTGTTTCCGGAATGAATTATGCTCGCAAACCAAGGTATTACTGTATTTTCTTACAATAGAATGCCAACTAATAAATGTAGAAGGAAATGATAGAATTGGAAAACCACCATGTGGCAACCATTTGAGCAGTAATTAATTCACCCAAGGAACATCACTGGATGCTAAATTAATGTGAAAGTTTGCTGAGAAACACTATTTATAGTCTCTAAGAATCTCCCCATGAAATGCTTAATAGAAAAGAATAGAAACTTTATAATGGAGAAATCTAGCAGATGCCACCTAAAATAAGTGATCAAAATGAACACACTGAAATTAGACAACCGACACCATGATATGCACTGAAATGAACACATCATTTCTATGACATTCCTGCCAAAAATGTGTAAGCTCAATCTAATGGTGAAAAACATCAGAAAAACTCATATTAGGGGACATTCTATATAACTGGACAGTATCACTCATGACCTTGACATTTTTAACAGACTGAAGAATTGTTCTAGATTAAAGAGACTAGAGACATGATAGGTAAATGCAATGTGTTATCCTGGGTTGGATCCTAGCCCAGTTTTGTTTGTTTTTGACAAAGGCCATTACTGGAACAACTAGAAATACAGAAAAGATTATAGTATTATATTAATGTTAATTTTCTGGTTTTGATAATTGTGCTACGGTTATGTTAGAAGATATCCTTAGGAAATACACACTGAAGTAGTTGCGATAAAGAGGCATCATATCTGCAGCTAACATACAAATGGTCAGAAAAAAAGCATTTATTCTATACTGTTATCTATACTGATAAAGGGAAACCTCTTCTTTAGAGCAGAGGTTTACACAAAGAATGATGTATTTAGAAAATAACAATTTTGTAAACATCACAGTAAAAAGTTTTTCAGGTAAGAATCGTCAAAGGATGCTAATCTAGGAGGGGCAGGTTTGATGAAGAGAATATCAACACAGTCTCAAAAATTCCTCTTAACATTCTCAAATTAACTTTCTCAAATTAACCACTAATTGCAAAGAAAAAACAATAACTATACAGTGGAAAAACTGACATCTTACCTACGTGATCACAGTATCACCCACAAGGGGCAAAGGAAAGTTCTAAGAGTCTGGATGGACATCACTCATAGTATTTCAACCCACACCGCATAACCTGAATTGAACCATAAAGAAACATTGGCAAAACCCACACTGAGGGATGTTCTATACTTTTAATTGCCCTATATTCTTCAAGTACAGCAAACTGCAAATGACAAACAGGGTCTAAAGGTCTGTTCCAGATTAAGGAGTCATGATAAAGCAACATGACACTGGACTAGATCCTGTAATTGAAAAAAATATACCAACTGAACAACAAATGAAATTGGAATAGGGACTATAGATGAAAGCATTGTTATTGATGTTAAATTCCTGAACTTGATTAACTGAACTTAGTATGCTTGTTCCTATGATGCACATATGTCGTACTGATGGGTAAGGGGTATAATGTTTGAAATGTACTCTCAAAAGGGTCAAGGAAAAAAATATGTAACAAGAGACAGAAAATGGTAAAGCAGATATGAGAAACACTAAAAAAGAAGTCAAAGTGCAGAACAATATATGTATTTTTCTATTTAAAATTCTCAAAACAAATAAATATACATATATGTGCATGAAAATGTACATTTCTAGGATACTAAAATTAGTAGTACTCTCCTGCTCCCCCAGGTAAGGGAACTAGGAGCTAAAAAGTATTAGGTGATTGGCATGAGCTATAAAGGGTTAAGTCTCTCTTTTCTCAACCCTGAGATCCACTGCATGGAAAAAAAACAGCACTAATAGCTTTCAGATGTTTTCTATATGTATACCCAAACTTCTGCACATACATACATACATACATATACATATANACATATATATATATATATATATATATATATATATATATATATATATATACATATATATATATATATAATTCTTATATCATCTTGGTGGCTCCATATTCTAATTAATAAATGTATTGAAGTGTTCTATTGGTATTTAAGTTTCTAATATACCGGGGGTGCAAAAAAAACATATACACAACTTGTATTCATCTTTTGTTATTGGTATATATTAGTTTTAATAGTTTCTTTCTTTCTTAAAATGTGTAGTTTCTTAGCACCCTCTCTATATATTTAAATACAGTCTGAGGTTTTAAAAAATACCTTATTTCATCACTTTTACATTTACTTTGATGAAAACTATGTTTGGCCTTAATTGAATTAACTTATTTAATGTTAGTTTCTGTTTTTATGACTTTTTAAACAATATTTTATATTCATGCTGTTTTGGAATTTTCCTTCTCATCTAATAACTTCTAATCAATGTATGGCAGTCATATTATTATTTCAACAATATGAAGACTTAATACTTATATTCTGTTCTGAGATTTAATATTAACAAATATCTTCATAGGAGAAATTGAGTCTAGTCACTGGATCATTTATGGAAGGTGGCTACTCAAGGCATGAATATGAAATGTGAGTTGTGGAAGTCCAGATCCCAGTTAACACCTAAGAAATGTACTTTTCCCAAAGTTGACCAACCCAACTTGTAATGGATCTGGGCCACTCTATAAATGGTTCCTATTATGAATCCCTTGTGTTAATTTTAAATAAAAATCCCAAATTGATTAAAGCATGAAAAGATACTTCCAGCCTTCACAACTATTATTATTTATTGTATTTTACATTAGCCTTGTGATCTTTCAGGACATGAACAACATATTCTAGAAACACTATTTAAAAAATCTTAAAATTAAAGTTAAAACTTTACTTTCCATAACAACTTTAAAATAAAAATGTAATATCTATACTATGTATATCATGTTGCCTATTCCATACATTTTATAGTGGTATTTTATACATACTCTACTTGGTGATAGGGCATACTGCAGGTTTCCAATGAAGGCAGCATAAGAAAAAAATCTTTCTTTGAAACCTCAAAAAAAAGTATATATATATATATGAAATAAAAAAATGGTTGCTTTGTTCTATTTATTTATTTATTTTTTTGCGGGGGAGGGGGGTACAGGGAGGAATGAAAGAAATTTGGTTTCTTCTTCAAAAAGCTTTCCCAAAGAGTGGTCATTCATTTCCATTACACATCATCATGGATAAACACTGTTCTCCAGTCTTTCACCATAGTGTGAATTCAAGGTAATATGTATAACATGTTTTCCTGAAATCCACTGTATTCATTTGGACATATATGGGGTGTCCCTTGTGTTCTTATTCTCATATAAAAGATATTAGCACTTTGGCTTCAAGAACAAATTTTTAAAAACCATAAATACAACTTGTGTTTGATTTGGATCTTGGCTAATTATTAAGGAACTATTCAGCAGTAATGGTCTCAGATACTTAAATACCCTGTGAAACTGCAATTAATTAAGGGATTGGATATAAGAACTATGCAACCAACAAGGGAATGAGAGAAGAATTCTAAGTCTGGATGCCATGTTCTAAGCAAATACCAATAATTTTCTTCTCACTTTCGCAATACGTATAAATAGAGGGAGAAGAAATATATGAATATTAAATAAAAAGTGCATAGAAACTGGGAAAATATTTTTTGCTGCTGTTAAATTTGCCACTTAATTCCAGTTCAGTAAGATGCTTATAAAGAAAATATAGGAGCCTAGTTACATTGCTATTTATAACTTCTTGAGAGCAAAAGAATGAATACCAATCAACTTCCCTGGTTTAAACTTAATTTGCCTTAAACCATGTTATTTTGTAACTTGAACATCTATGATATACCTTGAAAATTTAAAGCAAAAAGCAAAAACATCTAAAAAGCCAGAAACTTCATCAATACATCTAGACAGACGTTTGCTTGTAGTTTTTGGTATCCAAAACCTTTTTTCCACACATTGCACAGATACCTAAAAGAAAAGAAAACATGTAAGCAATCAAATCATAATACAAACTAATAATCCCAAACAAATATCTAATACCAATGGTTTGGTTAATTTAAGTTATTCCTGAAGCTAAAAACATAATTTAATAGCATCAGAAAAGAGAAAAAAATAAAAACAGAAAAACCATATACTTTTAATAATGAACAAGTTCTATTGTGCCTTATAGAAGAGAGCATTTTACAACAACAGGATTTATGAAAGGCTACTCCTTTTTCTGTATTGTCCAAATTAGTACCAAATGAAACACGTTTGATATGAACAGAAAAATGGTATTAAACTTACCCTTTTTGTAGGCACAACCCTGGCAGTAATGAGAACCCGGTTGGTGCACAGAACTTTTACAAATTCTGCAAATGGAGAACTTATTCTTTCCATATGGATCGAATCTAGAGATTTTTTTTTTTTAAAGAAAGAAAAACATATAATACAACGGCAACACTCAAATAACCTCATTTAAGCAACAAATGAGATTAAGACATGCTCTTTATTCCCTCTGTCAAACTCTACAATTGACAGGCATGGCACTCTTCCAGCTGGCTACTCTCTAAAATGCCTACACGCCTCTGCCCCTTCCATGTAAGTTGTATGCATATAAAGAGTCATTTAGGGCCGGCCAAGTGGCATGTTGGTTAAGAGCTGTCTTGGGACGCCGGCTCTGAGCAGCGGGGTCCCGGTTCGAATCCCACATGAGGGCCAGTGATGCTGCGCCCTCTATAGCTAAGATGGTGAACAACGGCTCGACCTGGAACTGGGCTGCAGTGAGTCACCACCTACGGCGTAGGCTGCAGTGAAGCTGCAGTGGGCTGCCATAGGCTACCGTGTGTGGCTGGCAGCCAGCGAGAGCAGCCAGCAGCCGGTGTGAGCTGCTGAGAGCCGCTGTGAGCGGCCATCCAGAGGCTGGCGACAGATCTGCCTCACCTGGGAAGAGCGCAATGATGATGCCAACATGGGCCAGTGAAGCAACGTCCTTCACAACTAGACTGAAGAACAAAGGGACAGCAGCTTGTCTGTTCCCCATCCCCCAATTCCCCAGCGCTGTTTCCCTCCTCCAATTCCCCAAAATAAAAAAAAAGTCATTTGTATTTAATCCCTGTTTATATCTGTTGTATTTGGCAATCTATTTGTGTGATATAATTAAATATTATGAAAACTGATGAAATAGGAGTGCAAAAACAGTGATTGAGTCTATTAAAAACTAAGTGAATGCTTTAGGATGACTAGATAAGCGTGAATCATTACAACTTCTATTGATTTAGGAATGGATAAGACAACTGTTAAAAATTGGGGAAAAAAATCATAAGTGGGAAGATTTGGCGCTTCACTACTGTCAGTTCATGCTCCACTTTAAAGATACTGGAAATATATATTCTGGTTATGATTTACAGAAGGAAAATGAAGAACTCAAACGGGCTTATCTCAATATCAAATGATTGATGAATGCATATAGTTACGTGCTTTAAAATAAGATATGATTACCTAATTAAACTGACATCTTCAATTAACTGATCCAATATCTTCAGATAAAGGGGTTCCTACTATATAAAAATGCCACCTTATAGTGACTGAAGTGAATAATAACTTTAGAGGAAATACTTCCCCCTAAACTGGCAATAACTTTTTCTAACGATACTCATATACTGAATACCAACACTGTTTCTTCTCTTGGGGTACAGTACAATAGCTCATTTTCAAAGGTTAATTTTTTCAAACTCAAAAGAATGTCACTTTACTTCCCACAAGAGAAGACAGGCACTATTCTTTTCAATAAGCTCAATTTGTTTGGACCTGTATGTGGAGATTAATTTTTCTTAAGACCATAATTTATCATTCTAAGATGTACATTTTATTATCTCTGAAACCTTAAAATTAATTGGCAGAGATTTTTCTTTCTTAATTCAATGATGTGTCCTATAAATGACAGTATCTTAGCTTCAAAACAATACAGTAGTAAACTTCCCAAAGTGAGATATTTAGAGAATCCAAAACTAATAGCTACTTTTTAATGGTATCAGAGTAAGTTTGGGAACATAAAGGAACTAGAAGTATATAAAATTGTACAATCTATAAAAATAACAACTTAATAATAACTGGTCTTAGAAGATATCAATAAGTCAGTCAACAATACATAGTGTGACACTGCTTGTCACTTAAAAGATTAAGTCTATTGTGCTATCTTATGTGCCAGGTACTGTATATAGTAAGTTTATTTTTAATATTTCTAATCCTTGAGATGAAGTCATGAAACACGTACTTATTCATTCAGCAAATATATACTGATTGCCTACTATGTGCCTGTTACTGCTCTAAATACTAAAGATGAACTTGGCAGTCAAAGTCTCTGCCCTCATCAAGCTGACATTCTAGTGAGCGGAGATAGGCAATAAGTAATGAAACATGCTTTTCAGATAGTAATATATGTTGTAGATAAAATTCAAACAGAATACTGTGGCAGACATGAGGGGAAGGAGGGAAGACATTAGTTTAGATGCTAGTTAGGGACCCTCTCTTAGGAGGTGACATTTCAGTTGAGACCAAAGTAACAAGGAGGAGCCAGCTATTGGGTTGTCGGAAAAGTCATGACGCATTTTTGCAATGGAAAACATAGAAAAAATACGTCATGACTTTTCTGACAACCCAATATTTAAGCTCTGAGGGGTGAGCTGTAGGAGGAGGAAAAAGCAAGCACACTCTTCCAGTGGGAGTGGGCCTGGCATATCTGATGCAGGAGTTGGTACAATAGAAAGTGGGAGGGGACAGATCATGGAGGACCTCGTAAGAACATAGTTGGGGGCTTGGATTTTATTCAGTATAAAAAGAAAACCAATGGAGGCTTTTGATAAAAGGACTTACATGCCCTTTAAAGGACCACTCTGGTTACTTTAAGAAGCAGGGAGAGAAAGTTATTAAGGTATCCAAGTAGGAAATAACAGGGATTTGGAATGTGATAATAGCAGTGAGATGGATAGAAGCAGGTGGATTCAGGTTGTATTTTGGTGATTGTGACAAAGGACATGCTGGTGGGTATGGGAAGTGAGGGAAAGGAGGGAACCAGCGAATAATTCTAGCTTTTAGGTTTGCACAACTGGATTGGACAGTGGTATAATAATAAGACTATGATTAGAAGACTGAAGGAAAAAGAGGTTGCCTGTTAGACATCCAATTGGCTTAATTAAATAAGCATTTGGAGACATGCTTGGGGCTCAAAGAATAAGTCAGGACTGAAGATACACACTTGGGAGTCATTAACAGACAGTTTGAACTTAAAGCCATTGGGCTAAAGTCACTTGAGGAGAAATTATAAATTTATAAAAGTCTAGGATTGCGTCTAGAGGCACTTGATTAAGAAGGAATAGCCAGTGAGTTCGGAGGACAGGAGAGCATGGTGTCCCAGAGCAAAAGGCCGTCAGTTTTAAAGGTCATATGTGATCCTGACAAAAGTAGTTTCAAGAATATAGTGGGGATGAAGGCCTGACTGGAGTGGCTGAAGGAGAGAATGAAATTTAAGGACATGAGAAAGTATCTAATAAGGCTTTTGAAAACTTCTGCTATAAAGTGAAGCAAGGAAATGGGATGGAAGCTGGAAGGGTCCATGGGATTTTTAAGACTGGATATAATAAAGCATGGTGTCAAGAATTGTTTTTAAGGTGGGAGACATTTTTATCCCCATTCTTAGATGAAAAAGTAAAGTTCAGAAAAGTTAAGAAACTGACTTAACTTGTGTAAGGTCACAGAGCTAGACAGTGACAGAGTCTAGATTCAAATTGAGGTCTGATTCCAGGACTTAGGCTATTTCCACATTTCTCTGCTGCCTCTGATTTGCAGGATAATTAAGAACTAGGGAAAAAAAAGTCATGTTTCTGGTGAAATTATAAAAAGAAAGTGGCACTAATATCTTCATACAGTGATACAGCGAGGAGGGACAGGGTGGAAAGCAGCAGGTTATAACAGATAGCTTGGTTTTGCGTGACAGGAACTACCTATCTCTATGTTTTATCACAATAGAATGATGCATACCAAATTCACGTCAGTACGCTTAATATTAAAAACAGTGGTAATTTTATATATTGCTGCTTTATTGATGCTCCTATACCTACCTTGCTTTTTTTGAGGTCAAAGCTTTATTTTCATTCAGCTTTCTTCCGCCACTTTCTATATCAAGATACACATGTATTTCAGTGAGTTATTTCTACACATTTCACATATAAAAATATACATATAACATTTAACAATTAGTTTAAAAGTTCATTTTTGACATCCTACTAATAGACACTAGCCTATATCAAAATTAAAAAAAAAATCTTCATTTAATAGCCAGGTTCTCAAGACACTACTTAAGACATTTATTAGGAAAACAAAAAGAGAAGCCAAAAAAAATTTGGATTAAACAATCATTTTATTTCTCAGACTCAAAGTAGGACTTCAGGAATACGTCTACATTTAATTTATGTACTGTAAAATCTAGAAGCCACACTTTAGTGCCATAGACCTTGAATACAGTGAAAGTATCTCTTTTCCTTCCATTTGACAACATTTTCACTGTATTTAATAATTAGGAAGGTGAAAACATTTAAATGATTTAAGAATATAAAAATCAGGTGAAAAAAAAGGGAATTAAATACCAACTATAATTAAGCCGAATCAAATCCATTACTATCATATACTCGTTGCTTGAAAATTATTTCATCATTATGTCACCTTCTGCTTACTAAATTAGGAACTCTGACATGTAACTGAGAGAACTAAATAGACTAAGATATTAAATTGCTGGAGGATCCAGTATTCTTTAAATTTAATAGATAAAATATTTTGTACGCATAACATTTTATTTTACAAGTAATGTACTGGGTCGTCAGGAAAGTCAAGACACATTTTTGCATTGAAAAACATAGAAAAATATGTCATGACTTTCCTGACGACCCAATAAAAGCTAAAACATTATTCACAAGAAGTATCTGATTCAACTTCTGTGTTCAAAAAGGAAAAATACCTGTGGTATTCCTTGCACCGTCTTTCCATGTATCTGGAGTGATAACAGTACCAAGTTTCTTTTCACCTGTTATAACAAGATATTAACAGAAAGGGGAATTAGTATTTACCATCTAAGAAATACACTACATTGTGTCTAAAGTTCACAACGGTATTAACAGTCACATTATAGTAGGAGCCTGTTAATGCTAATGCTGGAGTCAGGGCCATTGACCTGCGACTTAAGATATTAAGTGTGGGCAATGGAAAACTAACTGATTCTTAGTAAAATTTGTAGTGTAATAGTATGGCTTATAACAAGCTTCCTCTGTACAGTGTACTTTGAACAAATCAGTTAAACACATCTATTAAGTATATTCATTCCATAAATATTTACAAAACATCTATAAACCATTTATACTATGTAGAAACTATTGTACAGAACACAAAGGGAAAAAACCCAATGAGTTAGATAAAGTTCTAAATTTCAAGGAGCTTGCTGATTTCTCTAACAGTAGTAAATTGGGTTTCACCAGTGGACCTTAGGACCTTAGTGGACGTGAAATAGATGAAACTGTACACAAACCTTTTGTATATCTCTTTTTTTTATAGACTTTGGTAAGAGTCTACAGCTTTCATCAGATCAAAGGGTTCAGAGAACCAAAAGAGGGGGGGGAAAAAAAAAGCTAAGAACCATTCAACTCAAATATAAGCTAGAAAATAAAAAGTATAAGAATTGATAGCTAGAAGAAATTGAGAGCTAACATAGTAGGAGAAATTCCATGGAGAAGAAATAACCTCGGCTAAGGAAATCCATGAAATCTTTGTGGGAACGGCAACAGAGAGGGTATGTGGCAATCAAACTGTGAAGAGGATGGAGACAACCTAGAACACATCCTGAAGAAAGGCATGGAAAGCTAAGGGTAGACATGGGCATACAACATAGTTTGGTTTGGCCCAAGTGGGAAGAGGATAAGGATTAGTGAAAATGAAGTTGGAGAGATAAGCTGAGGCCTTATTGTGGAGGGTGGTCCTGAATGCCAGGCTCCAAATACAGAAGCCCAAAATTATTCTCTGCACACTAAGAATTTACTAAAGTAACTCATCCATGTTCATTCTTTTACCTAATGAAAGATCTGTGATTCAATCTCATGGGTGTCTGTGTTCAAAGTTTTATCTACTGGGGGTATATAAACGAAACGGATCATGTTAGAAAGTAATCAGGATAAGAGGACTTGAAACCATGCCACGGAGGAGCCAGGCATGTCTAGCCTGAGGAAAAAAGAGACTTGGGTATATGACAGCTGTTTTTAAACATATAAACAGTTTGCAAGGTCAAAAAAATCATAAGGTATCTTTTAGAAATCTCACCGATTGGCATTAGAATCACTGATGGCAACTATAGGGAGGAAAGACTTTTCTAAAAGTCAGTGACATCTACACAGACTACTTTGAAGGTGGTGAGAATCTCCTGCCACCTCACCTCCATACTGTGAAAAGAGCGCTTAAATAACTGGATGGGATACTGACTTAGGGTTGTTGGATAAAACACAGGATGCACAGTCAAACTTAAATTTTAGATAAACAACGAATTCTGTTTCTGGAAAGAATGTTCTAAAAGTAAGTGCTTTGGAGCAGCAAACAACCAAGTCTCAAATGCTGCATGGGATATCCTTATACTAAAAATTATCCGTTGTTTACCTGAAATTCAAATTTAACTGGGCGTCGGATTTTTATTTGCTTAAATCTGGCAAATGTAGACGTGACTAAGATCCATTCCAGCCGTGAAAGTCTGTGAGGCGAGGGAGCCTGTCAAGAAACAGTATGGGATGAGATCCGGTGTTGGAGGGAAGCAACAGAAGTGGACAAATAGGTGCAAAGCTAAAACCACCCCGAATGCAAAACATATAGGGCTATATGGTCGTTGGGAAGGGCAGGAATGGTCAGAGGTCAGGGTAGGAGGACAGAAGCTATAATCAAAAACCGGTGGCCGAAGGAAAAAACAAAAAAGGGCAGTTTCCGGGGAACTCCAGTTAGATTGTCCTACCCTCCTTCTCCCGCAGAAGCGGCCCCTTAACTCACATTTTTCGCACACCATTCTTCCGCGACGGTTCTCTTAACCGCAAAAACAGCAGCAGCTTGACATCAACACTATAGCCAGGGAAGAATCCCGCTTCCGGGTTATAAAAACTCACTTCCGGTCCCTCCGCCCTCCGCCCTCCGCTCTCCGCCCCGCCTATCCTACACCTGGAAAGGCGAGGGAGGAATAAACAGCAGCGGGAAGGCGGGGCTGCTTCCTTTGCCCGCCCCTCCACCTTTCCGATTGGCTGTGCTACCTTGGGTCTCCGCCCCACAGGCCTGCGCCTGCGCGAGGGTCCTGGTGGCTAGTCGCACCTGATGGTGGGAAGTAGTGGCTACTCCTTCCCTTCTGCGGGCGGGAAAATTAGGTAAGCCTAGCGGAAAGCTCCGTCACGCGGGCCTCCCGGCTGTGCAGACAACTCCCGCGCAAATGGCTGCTAGCTTCTGTGCCCCCGGCCCTCCCGTGCCCACCACCCGCTCGTGCGCCACCCTTCCGGCGTGACCCACGCGCTGCTGTGATGGACGGGTTCTCTGACTGTGTCTGCCCCTCCGTTTCTCCTGGTCTCCACGCCTGTGCTTTTTGATTATGCCTCTCAGCTTGATCCCCGCTGCTAAGCCGGCTGAGGTTTGGGCAGAGTTTCGAGCGACCTAGTTTGGGATGGGGATGCTGAAGGTCGCGCGATTCCGGCGAAATCGGGAGCCGTTCAGAAGGCTCTTCTCTCCCGCCACAATGTCTGCGGACAATGGGCAGGTCAGACCTCGGGTCTCAGGGCCGTGGCCCCCGGAGGGGGCGCCTGATGGGTGTCCTCGTACGTTCGCCCGGGCCTAACACCGGGCTGGTTTCTCAAGAGGGGCAAACCCATGACCCATTCTCCTTTGTTTCTTCGTTGCCTCGTTGGTTCGTTCATTCATTCATTCAGTAAATATTTGGGTTTGGGTACTGCTCACTGTATTACATCCAAATCTGCTCACGTCAGTTGGGATTCTGAGAGTGGCCCAGAAAAAAATGTCCGAAGGGGTGTCGAGACAGTGTATTGCCGATCCCTCTCCCTGCCCCTCAGTCGGCCTAGGATGGGACCTGTGAGAAACTTTTCCTTTCTCCCTCTTGCCATTCATTCTGTTCTTGACCCCTACTGTATTATCTTTATAACAAAGAGGCTAGGCTTTGAAATTGCTTTAGCAGTTGGGACCTTGGACATGTCCCATAACCTGTTTTACTTAGCCTGTTTCCTTATCAGTAAAATACTTGCCTTTGAAAATTATAATGTGAATTAAGTGAGAGCTGTTTGGACAGGGCCTGGACTTGCCCTTTTGAGTTAGTGGGTGTCCCCTCTGTGTGTGAATAAAAAATATATACTGGAGTTTTCACCACAGTGTAACATGGACTATTACTTTAATAAGGTCCTTAACATTAGTGCTATGTTTAAACTATCTGTTAGGTCATTTATATATATA
>NW_017731598.1:2433332-2439441 GCF_001890085.2 Hipposideros armiger
GGGGAGGGAGAGGGAGAGAGAAAAAGTAAATTTATGCTCTACTTTTGATTGTAAGCTGGCACCTGCAACAGACATTGTCATTTTGGTATTTTGGAGCTCTGGGATCCCTTAGTTTAGCATAATGTTCTTTAAACTCTCTTGATTACACTGGCCACGGTTTGAATATTTGAGTGTGTTGAAGTCACTTGGCGTTTGCCAGAAGATGTGAACTACTGTGATGTTAGGCAATGGTCCACAATGGTTAAAAAAAAAATGCCAACAATTTAGCCACAGTGCATTCAGGGGGGTTCTAGAATGCCTAGGCTATATATCCAACAGGGGCAGATCATTAATCCGTACAGTTTGTTTTCACCTCTGATTTTAGTCATTAAAAAAAATAATAATAAGAAGAAAGCGCGAGAAAAGAAAAGAAATTGCTTACTTGGTCCTAGCACATGGCCCTTTTGCAGAAACCAGTCACAAATATTTAAGAAATTAGAAAATTGGTCCTTTTTAGGCTCTCGGAGCTGTGTACCATATTAGCCTACATATGCATCTTCCTATATTCTGAAACTAATACATTATTAGTCTTTAATACATTATTGTCTTTGGTTCATTACTTATTTTTAGGTGTTGGAGCATTTAGGACAATGGAAAAAATCATTATTACATATGTTCTTCTTAATTTGTTTTTCATTAGATAGCCACTGAAGAAAACACCATGAAAGATACTGATATCAAGAGACTACTGTATACCCATCTTTCATGCATATTCTCAGTTATCTTAAGCATCTTCATTCCATCATTCTTCTTGGAGAACTTCTCAATATTGGAAACACACTTGACATGGTTGTGCATCTGTTCTGTTTTTGTAACTACCGTCAATCTAGTATTGTATTTAGTAGTGAAACCAAATGCATCCTCTAAAAGAAGTTCATTATCATATAAGGTAAGGCTTATTTCTTGATAGCTGATTTTTAGATAGTGTTTCTCTTAATGGAAAAATAAAGCGTTCATCAATTACTCATTAGGTTATTTATAGTGACTAAAGAGAACCTGATTTTTATTTCAAATTAGTAACCTGTTACTTGCTGGAAGGGCTACCCACAATGTTGGATCAATCCTTGCCATGTATTAATTGTGGAACTAGGACATCGTCAGTGGATAATATAACAAATATTTCATGTGTCATCACGTAATAAGGACTGTGTTTATGTTCTAGTATGCTAGCAGTCTGTTATTGGCAAATATTTCTTAAGTACTGATTAACAACATAGCTCAATACATACCATAGAAATAGGCATGCTTTTTTACTCTAATGCTAGATGGGTGGGTGGAATATGGGGGTGATACTTGTCTTACAGACTTTTTTACAGGGCTATATTGAGGGCTGTGCACCTGACTGTGCACAGGACGTGATCTGACTTCAGGATACCCAAATCCAAGGAGCATTCAGCTGTTTCATGCATGGGAATAAGCTATATTTATAGATCAAATGGAAGCATTTGCTGCCCTTTAGACATTCTCTTGAGTTTTTAAATTATTCATTTCTTTTTTAGGTGACCAGACTTTTGAAATGCTGTATCTACTTTCTTATGTCTTGTTTCTTCTTTCATGTAATATTTGTTCTATATGGAGCACCACTAATAGAGTAAGTCTGAAATTTTTATCTTAAGGCAGTTATATTTTAAAACACTTGTTTGCTAAATAAAGGGCTAATTCTTTTGGTCATTAGAGAAAAACTGGTGTGTTTGATTATTGGGTCGTGGAAGGATACTGACATCATTGCCCTTCCTTAGCAGTGTTGTTCTTTTAAAAAACAGTGGAATAACTTAATTCATCAAATGTTCCTATTACCTAGACTTCTATTACCTAATTGCATATGAGGGGAGGTAGATGAGTAACTCTAATATACCAGTAAATATGTGGCCCTTAGAACCTCTAAGAGAACTTACTATAGTAATGCGGCTAAGTTAGTTATAGTAAGCATATCAGTTCTTAGTAAATATGATTCTGAAGTGCTTGAAAAGGTTTTGTTTTCTTAAGAAAAGTCAAAGAGTCCTGTATTTAAATACTTAATAAGTTAATGTTTATAGTTTAATGGTAAAGTTTAACTGAACACATTTTCAAAACTGACCAATTTTAAATTAGTGAAAATTAAATTCATGAAGATTTCTTATATAATGTTCACTATAGTTTGGGAAACTTTAGTTTAACAGTAATTAATGATGATGGTGAAATGAGTGATGTTTTATATCTATCTATCTATATATATATATACAGAAATATAGCTATACAGCTACGTTTATAGTTTTATACATATTTATGCATACACATACACACACTAAATTAACAGGTAATTCTTTTCTAGAGAAAGGAGGACAAGACCTTTGTAATGGTAAATGGATGTTTATATCTAATACTAATTAGAGTAGAATGAGTGTCTAGAGCAATGGTTCTCAAAGTGTAGTTCTAAAACCAGCAACATCAGCATTTTATAGAAATGCATATTCTCAAGTCTCAGTAGAAACTCTAGAGGTACCTCCCCCCGCCCCCCCATCTTTATCCAGCTTTCTAAGTGGCTCCAATATAAGCTAAAGTTGAACCACTGCTTGCAGAGAAAGTTCCAGAGACTATTGTGGAAGAAAGTTAATGATCTAGAATGGGGTTTTTTGCAGTGGACATTATGGATCATAGGATATTTAACACTTCTGAGCTCATTAAAGCCAGATATTTGCTAGATTTTTTTTTATATAGCTTGAATTGTTTATAGTAATCATTTTGGTAGGACTCATGTTACCTTTCAAAGTAAAGTATAAGTAAAATATTTTCATATTAAATCTACTTAAGTAACAAAGATTAGGTATGTGTATATATGTGCTCCTTTAACACTTTAAAAAAAATTAACAAAAAAATTTTTTTTCTAGGTTGGTGTTGGAAACATTTTTATTTGCAGTTATATTGTCTACTTTTACTACAGTACCTTGTTTGTGTTTGTTAGGACCAAACATCAAAGCATGGCTAAGAGTTTTCAGTAGAAATGGGTAAGTTTTAATTTTACATTTTAGTGATGTTTGAAATTTTAAAAACTTAATGTACTTTTCTATTGATGGCAGCTTGTTCTATGAGTGTTTCTTAGCACTGTATGGTTCTCGGAGATGCCTAAAGGCCCACTTCATTTGGGGACTGGGGACAGGGAAGGGGTGGTGTGTCCTTGAGGGGGACTACAGACACAACTACAGGTCCCTCCCTCTAGCAAGATCAGCTCTGCATTTTTTTCTGTGGTGGAATTCCACTTAGCTTTGTTTGAAAAAAGGTTTCTGCTACTAAAGATTTGAAAACCACTCCTCAGGGATAATTTGTCACTGTGGTTAAATTGCTATAGATAAAATTGCTTCCATATATCTTATAATGTAGAATTGGGGTCCGCAATCTAAAAATATTTAGTGTAAGAGCTATAATTTCTTGTTTAGCCTCTTTTGTCATATGACATCCGAGTACAAGTTTTACAGGATTTTATTTCCTTAGCAGCCATATGTATTTTCAGCATAGCTAAATGAAAATTGAAGCTTCTTGGAAGGCATTGAAATGATTTGTATCAGAAATAGTTGAGTTGTAACTAACAAAACTAGAAGGTTGTTTGGTGTCCACGATTTTGTCCTGTTTATCACCAGCAGTAAAAACTCTTGAGCTCTTACTTTGTGTTCCATGTTGTATAAGCTCTGTGTGAATTCTGAAGCCTTAGCCGTGATTCTCTTCCTGAGGAGCTTGTATGTCCAAGGGACAAGAATAAAATGAGCAAACTGTGAGGCTAAAATTGCTTTTGGAAGTAAGTCCAGGAAGGTTTGCCTCTTGCAAGTTATCATGAAGTAGGGTTGTTGGAAACCTGACAGAAAGTTAAGACCAGATGTGGAGGGTGTGGCTCATACACACAGGGCAATTGAGGTAGCTATAAGACAAGGTTTTTTTTAAATAGCACTACAATATAATTCAAATACCATATGCTTCACTTATTTAAAGTGTACACGTCAATGATTTTTAGTATATTCATAGATATGCACAACAATCACCATAGTAAATGTTAGAACAGATTCATCACCTCAAAAGGAAACTGCATACCCTTTAACTATCACGTCCTTTTCCCCTCTTCCCTAGCACTAAGCAACCACTAATCTATTTTTCTGTCACTATAGATTTACCTATTCTGGATGTTTCATTAAAATGAAATCATATAACGTGGTCATTTGCATTGGGCTTCTTTCACTTAGCATAATGTTTTCAAGGTTTGTCCATGTTGTAGCATGTGTCAGTCCTTCATTGCTTTTTATGGCTGAGTAACATCCCACTGTGTATACTACATTTTGTTTATATCAGTTGATAGACATCTGGGTTATTTCTACTTTTTGCTATTATGACTGAGCTGCTTTAAACATTAGTGTACAGGTTTTTGTGTGGACCTATGCGTATATATGTTTTTATTTCTTTGAGTATATGCCTAGGAGTAGACTTGCTGAGTCAGTGGTAACCCCATGTTTAATCCTTTGAGGAACTGCTAGACTATTTTCCAAAGTATACATTTACACTCCCACAACAGTGTATGAGGGCTCCAATTCCCCTACACCCTTGCCAACAGTTGTTTATCTGACTCTTTGCTTATCGCCATCCTAGTGAGTATAAAGTGTCATCTCACTGTGGTTTTTATTTTCATTTCCCTACTGACTGATGATGTCAGGCATCTTTTCATGTGCCTGTTGGCCATTGTATATTTTCCTTGGAAAAAAATCTCTTCAGATCCTTTGCTCTTTTTAATTGGGTTATTTGTCTATTTATTATTAACTTGTAAGAGTTCCTTATATATTCTAGATACATGTCCCTTATGAGATAAATGGTTTGTAAATATTTTCTTCCTTTCTGTGTGTTGTCTTTTCACTGGCTTGATAGTGTCCTTTGAAATACAAAAAGTTTCAATTTTGATGAAATCTAAAATATCTATGATTTACTCTTATGTTTTCTTCTAAGAGTTTTATAATTTTTTTTTATTGGGGAACAGTGTGTTTTTCCAGGACCTATCCGCTCCAAGTTAAGTCGTTGTTCTCAATCTAGTTGTGGAAGGCGCAGCTCACTGGCCCATGTGGAAATTGAACTAGTAACCTTGATGTTAAGAGCCTGCGCTCTAACAACCTGAGCTAACTGGCCGCCCCAAGAGTTTTATAATTTTAACCTTAACATTTGGGCCTTTGACCCATTTATATTAGTTTTTGTATATGGTGTGAGTTAAGGGTCCAACTCCAACCTTTTGCTTGTGGCTATTCAGTTGTCCCAGCACCATTTATTGAAAAGGCTATTATTACCCGCTTTGAGTGATCTTGGCACCCTTGTCGAAAATCAATTGATCATAATAAACGCTTTTTATTTTTGGACCCTCAGTCCTTTTTCCATTGGCCTACAAGTCCATTGTTATGCCAGTGCCACACAATCTTGATTAGCTGGTAGATATTTGAGAGGTGTGCATGCTTTGTGTATTCATATGCTGTTTGATGAATTGGGAGCAGTTTTTTGTATTCAAATTAGGACAATTATATTGTCCCAATATAAAGTTAGCATTATTTATATTGAGTCACAACTTTGATAATTTCAAAGAATTCTATTATTATTTAAGGATGTTATACAAAAGATATGAAAAATACTTTCTTTTCCTACCCAATAATTATTTACAACAGAAGTTAAAGTTCTGATTTAAAGTTCCTGTGCTATATTCATTAAAAGTATTTAAAATACCGTAAAGTACTAATTGAAGATTTTAGAACTTAAAATATTTTTATTGTTCATCCTGTGTTCTAGTGTATAAAACATGGTAGAATGTTTGTTTTGTTTGTGTAGAGCTGGCCCTTTTAGTATTAATTGAAGTAGGATAATTCAGATGTTCAGTATGAACAGGCCAATTTTGAATTGGGCTGACGTCTCCCTCAGTATTGAATCAAAATAAATGTTTTATACTATTTTTTTTTTACTTGTGTTGATAACGTTTTTTTCTTTTAATTATTTTTTATTATGAAATACACATTTTTTAGAATTAGTTTCAGCTGTACAACACAGTGCAATAGTTATACTTTTTACCCCTCGAAGTGAC
>NW_017731598.1:2440026-2481436 GCF_001890085.2 Hipposideros armiger
CTCTAAGTCCATCCATATCGTCCCAAATGGTACGATTTCATTCTTCTTTATACTATTTTTAAGTGAAATATTACATCCTAATTTTTTAATTAAATTCTTTTGGGTGACAATGTTAAATAAAATCATATAGGTTTTAAGTGTACAACTCTCTAATACATTATATATTGCAGTGTGTGTTCACCACCCAAAGTCAAATCTCCTTCCATCACCATATATTTGACCCCCTTTATCCTCTTTTCTCCCCTCCTTTCCTCCTACCCTGTGTAACCACTAAACTGTTGTCTGCATCTATGAGTTTTTGTTTGTCTTGTTCATTTGTTGCTTTCAGTTTTATATCCCACATGTGAGTGAAATCATATGATTCTTAACTTTGTCTGATTTCGCTTAGCGTGATAATCTCAAGATCCATTCATATTGTCACAAATGGCAGTATTTCATCTTTTGTGGCTGAGTACATCCTAATTTTTAATTTATTTGCATGTATAAATTAAGTAGATGATAATCAGTTGAAGACTGAGAAGCACAAAAGCTTTGATTGTGACAACTGTTTAGGAATTATATCCTAAGAGGAAAGGACCTTGGGATACTTTTGAGATTTAATACATAATTAAGTGACTCTATTTCAACAAGACTTCTCCTTAAAGTAAATGTAAAGTTATTCCATATATTTTTTTTAAGAATGCCATTTTAAAGAAAATAGACAGTAGAAAACTCAGCTGGTTATTTAAAAAATTCTGCCAACTTTTTTTTGGTATGCTTATTACTGAATAAATATACTCAATTTGTACTAGTTTAATTTAATTTGTATTGTAATTGTTGTGTGTTATTTTTCATTTGTAGACTTTCTTATAAAGGAAAGTAATAATCTGATTACCTTAAACCTATACTTCTCATTGAAGTTTGCTTTTTGACTTATTAGTCCTTTTGCGCCTTTATTTGAATATTTAAGTCAGAATCTGATCACTTTTGGTGAAATGAAAAAATAATTTCTGAATAGATTTCTAAATCTGGTTATCTTGCTAAGGTAAAGGTAGGAAGATCTATTTGTGTAAACAAAGACAACAGGCCTCTTTTTGTCATCTTTTTATTGAAATGGATTTTATGTTGGAAAAACCACTGTGAACACCAAGTAAAAAGATATGAATGACCAAAATGTATAATATGAAAAATAGATAATTTAGCCTTAATGTGGGCACAAAAATTTAGTGGCAAAGAGGCATATTGTAACTAAATTTCCTCAATGATCTTCATATTTCTATTTTTCTTTTTTTTAAGAGGCAGTGATTTTAATATTTATTCAGTGGCTAAGGGGAAAGTTTATGTAGAATTCTGTAAAATATCTTTAGCCACTAGGAGGAGTTGTGTGGTGTTTCTTTTTTTATATGAAGAGATGAACAGTTAACATCAACTCCATCTAAAGAGCAGTTGATGACAGACTGTCTAAGGCGTAGTATTCACTGTTAACTACCTCAGGTACCTGATACAGTGTCTGGCACATACTAGGCATTCAGATGTTCTATTTATTTCAAT
The DNA here is from genome assembly GCF_001890085.2 of Hipposideros armiger. Lineage (NCBI taxonomy): Eukaryota > Metazoa > Chordata > Mammalia > Chiroptera > Hipposideridae > Hipposideros > Hipposideros armiger. The sequence continues at coordinate 2,441,557 of NW_017731598.1, forward strand.
TAATGTTTGATGTAATGAATTTCAGTGGAGTCAAATAATGTGGTCAGGTACTTGGAGCGCATTGTCATAAAGATTGATCTGTAATATTGCTTTAGTTACTTTTTAAGTTTGTTCACAAAACGGTGAGCCATTTATTCTATTCTAGACCTGTTGACTATGTGTATACAATATGAAAAAAATAGCCCAAAACCATAGAATTCAGATGAGTTTATTAGGGAAATTTATAAAATGAGAGTCAACTAAGGTCAGGCTGCTATAAATTAGTTTGTAGAAAGGAATTTACTTTTTATTTTTTTTCATCTTGTTTATGATCAAAGAATATGTATTGTAAAAAAATCAAGTAATAGAAAAAATACAGCAAGTTAAAGATCGCAGTAACCCTTCAAAGAAGCAGCCATTACTAACAGATTTTATATAATCTAATTTTGTTTATGCATATTACATGTATGTAATTTAAAAATAAAAATGATTATAATAGACAATGCTTTATAAACTTGTTTTCCCACTTATTAGGAACGTCTGTAATTGTATGTGTGTATATTTCTTCATAGTGTCCTTAGTATATCTTCCTTCATATATAAGTAATAGAAAACTTCAGCTTATACTGGTTTGAGCAATAAGGAAACTGAATTATCTCACATAATAGGTTGTGTGGTTCTAGGTACAGATAGTCAAGGTGTGGCTGTGCTTCTCACTGATCCTCCTGGTTCTCATCCTTGGACTAGTGGTGAGATGGCAGCAGCTTCTCTTCCTTAAGTTTTCCTTAACTAATCACTGGGAAAGAGAATGGGATCACCATGGTTTAATTAGTCTAATCATCAGGAATGGGATGGATGTTGGGTAATTAATCATCATTACAAGTATTCCATGTACCATGAGTTATTTAACGAACTTCCTATTACATGTTATCAGATTTTCATATTATAAATAATGTTGCTGTGAACATCTTTGAACCATTTCATTTTGTATAGTTGTGCAAGGATTTCTGTAGACTAGATTCCTGGAATAGAATTCCTAGAGTAAAAGAAGTTGCTCGACAGTGCCAAACTAAGTTCTAATTTGAAGGATATGTATATACTTACATACCTGCACACATATGTGTATCTACCTACCAACAGAGCGCAGGTTTCCCTGAGTCCCCATTAAGGCTGTATACATTTTATCAATCTACGAGGGCTTCTACCTACTGGGCTCTGCCAAGGGGGTAGACCGTGCCATGGTAGCATCATTGGATTTCTAATGGGATGCATACTCCCTGGGCAAATTTTTTTAAAGTTTGATTTGTTGAACCAACATTTATTAAATTTTAGCTGAATAATGCTGATTAAACCTCAGAAATAGCATTTTCCTTTCTCTTTTCTCTCTGAATCCATTCTCTCCTGCCTCATATTTCAGAAAGTGGGCTAGAAAATAACATCTAGTCCTCAAAATGTAGCTTCAAAACAGGAAAAATTGGTGCCAGTTAAGATGGGATGACTGCTTCGAAGAAAATCACTGTTTGTATCTGAGCAAATAGGTAGTCTGCGCAGCTAGCCCATGTGAAGTGTGGACAAGATGAAAAGAAATGGCATGAAAACCTTAAAAACACACTACAGAAGAAGAAAAAGGCATACAGAAGACAGAGAATCCGCCTGGAAGAAAAATAGTACCCAAGGAACAAAAACCAGAAAACACACAGCGTACCATAGAGAAATGTTATTGAGGATATAATTCAATAAAATAAGAGCTCAGAGATGAGATAATGAAACAATATGAGGTGGAGAAGGAAATTCCAGATTAGTGAAATAAATTGAGAATCCAAACTATACCATTCAAGATCCTAAATTAGAAACAGTCAAATTAGAAAATCAAATCCTAGCATGGAGGAAAGATTTGAGCTGAGGAACAGCTCTAAATGAATGAGGGTTAGGGAGGGGGTTGGGAAGAATAAAGCAATTCGAGAAGAAATGACAAATAGAGAAACAAATGAGATCAACTTAAGGTGAGTTAGTGCCCCTAAAATACAAAACAAAATGTGAATTCAAAGATATGATAGGGGACAAGTTTCCCCAAATGAAATAATTATTTAGTTTGTATATTAAGGGGGCTCGCTACATCAAGAAAATAATTGAATTAGGGTTACAGAGCAATACAAATACTATAAAAAATAATATAAGCAGTAGAAGTTACACAGTAGGGGAAGGGAAGATAGAGAAAATATAATTGTATCCCCAGTTACTCTGGCTATCGCCAGATCCTGAGCCTACTTGGTACAACTTCTTTGGAATAAGGATTAAATGAAATTCTACATACTGAACAATGAGTCCTCACCTTAGGCCTAGTCCCTTTTACCTGCTTGGCCCAGACTGCTGACAGCCAGGCTATTATCATCTGGGTAAAATGTTGAAATATTTCTTTCTGGAAAAAATGGTACAAAAGAAAAATAGCTACTGACATTTGCGGGTTCTCTGACAGGCGGGGGTCCTGCCCAATCCCCGGAAGAGTGAAGCCCAGCAATCATGCTATTCATGCACAGTGATCATCCAGTCAGCTGTTCAGTGTTTCACTTTTTTGTTTAAAAATAACTTTATTGAGATAACTTCATACCATAAAATTCACCCATTTAGTATAGACAGTTTTGTAACCATCACCACAATCTAATTTTAGATCATTTCATCACCCCCAAAAGAAACTATGCTTATTAGCAGTCTCCTGCGTTCCTACCCTTCTCTCCCACCCAGCCCAGACAGCCTCTAAAGTACTTGCGGTGTCTGTAGGATGTTTCATATATATAGTGTTTTAAGCAGAGTGAGAAATGAAGAATCACTTGACATTTGAGGAGCAGCTCTAAAATCCAGAAATGAAAACAACAAAAAAGAAACTCAGTGGGAACAAAGGTAATATAAAGATAACTAAAAAACCATATTTTTTATATCCATAAAACATGAACGGGGGCAATCAAAAGGAATACTGAGAAAACAAGAAAGCTCTTGAGAATTAAAAATATGATAGAAAAATAGTTTAGTAGAAGTAGAAACAAAGTTGAAAAGATCCCTTAGTCAAACAAAAAGGCAAAGCTACAGGAAATGAGTTAAAAGGTAAGAAAAACAAAATTCTTAAGTGATCTGGACAGAATAAATGCAAGCCTTTAAATAAAGGAAAATTTCAAGAACCAAACGACCTGAGATTCCAGATTAAGGAGGCCCATGTATTTCCAGCATAATGGATAAAAAGACACCCATTCCAAGACACATTATTGTGAAATTTTAAATAACCAGGAATAAAGGGTCTCAGAGAGGGAATGGGGTGGGGGAAACATCTTACCTACAAGGACTAGGATCCAAATGGCTCTGAACTCAGGTGGGAATCAAAACAGTGGAGCTATACCTTCAGAATCCTGAGGCAAAATGATTTCCAACGATTATAGTCAAGTCATTTTCAAACTTAAAACACCTCTAAAATCTATTTTCCATGTACCCTTTCTCAGGAATCTAATGAAGGAGGTGCTTTAAGGGGGGGGAGGGGAAGGAAAATAGAAGGAAGAAGCCTTGGAATCTAGGAAACAGGAGACCCGAAAGTACTGAGAGGCAAAGGAAATTCACAAGATGTAGGAAACTCAGGGGACAGCAGCTGTGCCTCAGGCTTAGAGAGCAACTGGCCCACTTTGAAGCAGGTGAAGTGTCTCCACAAAAGAGAGAAAGAGAGCACAAGCAAGCATTTAGAGGTGATGCTTAGTTTCTGTGGAATATTTGAGGATGATTTAGTGACAAGTACGTAAGCAAATGAAGGGAAAAAAGGAGGCAGTTCTTAACATCCAAGGAAAATTAAAAATTTACTATAAGAAAGGAAGTATAATTGTGGTTTACTGTGTAGTTCAGCTGTGATGAATATTTTCATAATCATAGTACTGTAGATACTGTGTTAGGGATTCAGCTGAGAGGAGGAGATGTTATCATCAGAAAGGGGACGATGAGTCAGAAATGTGTATGTGGGAAAGGAGGCTGGTGGGTAGAGTGTTAAATCTTCCATTGTAGAAAGCAAAAAGTAACCTTGAAAAATCCATACATAATGTATATTCTTTTAAATTTGAGGTACATAGAAGAAACAGTGAAGAGTTGAAAGTGTCTCCTACAGGGAGGGATTTTTATTATTAGTCTAATTGTAATCTTTGAATTTAAAGGTATTTATATATTCTTTTGATAAATACAAAATTTTAATTTTAAAAAGGCTACAGAGTATTTTTTTAAACTAGGCCTTGGTTCCATTTTTTGTACATTTATCATATGTAAGATCATAAACACTCTTGGATACATCAAAAAAATAAAGGACAACCTCTTAGATGTTTGCACTTTTAAATTTTAATAATTATAGGATGGCCACAAGTGTGCTGTAACAAAAATGTGAAGACATAGATCTTGCCCCTTAGCCTAAGCAATTTGGAGCTTAGAGGTTAGATAAAGCATGTAGATAAATCTTAAACACAGCTCTGGTCATACTGCTGCCTTGATTTAAAACCTTCAGTGGCTCCTTTACTTTGACTTTTAAGGCTTTTCTAAAATCCTTACCCTGAGTCTACCACAATGAGATAACACTTCACACCCACTAAGATGACTATAATCAATAATAACAAATGTTAGCGAGGATGTGGAAAAATTAGAACCCTCATACACTGATGGGAATATAAAATGGCTCAGCTGCTTTGGAAAACAATTTGGTAGTTCCTCAAAAGGTTAAACATGGAGATACCATATGACCCAGAAATTCTATTCCTTAGTATATCCCCAAGAAAAATGAGAACATACTTCCACATAGTACTTGTACATGAATGTTTATAGTAGCATTATGCATAATAGCCAAAAAGTCCAAACAACGCAAATATCCATCTACCGATTCATGGAAAAAAAACGTGACGTATCCCTACAACAAAATATTTAACAATAAAAAAAGTATTTTTACATGCTACAAAATGGATGAACCTTGAAAACATTATGCTAAGTGAAAGAAACCAGTCTTAAAAGACCACATGTTGCATGATTCCATTTACATGAAATGTCCAGAATAGACAAATTCATGGAGACAGGGAAATGAGGAGTGACGCCTAATGGATAGTTTCATTTTGGGGTGATAGTTGCACAATTCTGTAAATATAAAAAAAAAAACATTGGGTTGTACACTTTTATTTATTTATTTATTTTTTTATTTTTATTTTTATTTTTTTTTAGCTGAGCCATCCTGCTACCTGTTGGCAGCTCAGCGGCTGCTCAGCTCGGGCTGGACTCGAANGCTGTTGCTCAGAGCTCAAACTCTTGAGCGAGCTCTTAACCAACTGAGCCACTCGGCCGGCCCTGGGTTGTACACTTTAAATGAGTGAATTTTATGCCTGAAGAAGGATTTTTGGGGGTAACTGTTTGCTGTACTCAAAAATCCTAACTCTAACCTACTTTTCTAGTCTTATTTCTCATTCTTCCATTTAGCCTCAACCAGCTTTACTAATATTCTTTTTACCTGCAGTGCAGCTCTTTCTCCAGTTCTTCAAAACCAAATGCTACCAATTCTTCCAAATCCAGCTAAACTTCCTCCTCTTCCATAAAATGGAAAGAGTAAATTCTTCCCAGCAGAAAGTAAACTCTGCTCTCAACCTCTACCAGACTTTGTGTCTCTAGGCACAACACGTTATGTATTGCAACAGAGAGGAGTTGTGTGTTAACTGAAAAGCTAGTCAATATTCGTCAGCCACATACGAGTCAAAATTACCCTAGAAAATCCTTCAAATTGCCTGAACAGTACAGTTCTCTCTTTACGTACAACTTGCCATTTTTTTTCCCCAAGCTTGTAACATATCTTTTCTGTTGAATGCTAGTTGAAGAAATTGACTTGCATTTATAGGTGTTACAGAAGTAAAGAACAATAAAGCCAATCAAATAACATAAATTTGCATGTGTGGTAATTGGTGCCAACCTTCTTCCAGCCCCAGTTTTCACTAGAACAAGCTAAAGCTCTTGGGTAGGTGAGGAAAGCAGAGTAATGAGATGGACAGGCGACAGGGGGATTGGTTTAGGAACTGACTTCTCCTTTGGGACTTCTTTAATTCAGTGTACATTTTGGTGTAACAATTGGCTTATTTCTAATGAAATAAATTATATAAGTAAACAAATGGAAAGAAACAGCATTTCATAAATTTCATAGTAATCCTGCATCTTAAACAGCTGAATATTTGGACCCCTGACTGCATTGTAGTAGGGTTTTACTCTACTGTAACCAGACTCTTATTCCACATGGCTAAGTGGTCACACTGTGAGGGGCAGGCTTAACCAAGACCTACTAAGAAAACGGCAGAATTATGTCTTTCCGTCTTTATACTCTAAGATGTGCACTTGATAAATAAGAATGGTAGGCAAAACCACTGAATCTTTGGAAATATTTTCTCATTCTCTACTCCACCAAATAAATAGAGTTGACTTGTTTAAATAAGATGTGACATAAGAAGGACTAGCTGAATAAATGATATTCCCTCCTTATAATGGAATACTGTTATAACTATTAACATGGGAAAACAGCAAAACTTTGAGTTTTGTTTTGAAGGATATATACATATGTGTGTGCATATATGCAAATATGCATATATCATTCTAAACAAAAGTGTGTATTTGTGCATGCATAAAATATTTCTAGAAGGATATGTAATAAGTTGGTAACAGCCGTTGCTTCTGGGGAAAGGAACCAGCAGTGATGATAAAGGTGGGAGGAAGACTTAGATTTCACTGCAAATGCTCTATCGTATTGTTTGACTTTTACTATGTGCATATATTACCTTTCCAACTGAAAACTACTTCTTACCAATTAATTGTTAATAGTTCATGGTAAATAATTATATGTCAATTTGAGATGCCTATTTTAAATGAAGAGAACATATACGAGTATGTATAGTGTTAATTTGTGCTTCTGTTTGTTTGATTCCACCAGTGATTTACATTTGTATTTTACAGACTGACATCCATTTGGGAGAATAGTCTCCAGATCACTACAATTTCTAGTTTTGTAGGAACATGGCTTGGAGCCTTTCCTATTCCACTCGATTGGGAAAGACCATGGCAGGTTGGTTTCAGCTACTTAAAGCAACAAAATAAATGTTTGTACAATAATAAAACTGATGAAGCTATAAACTGAAACTGATGTGTATATAAGTTGTTTTGTTGTTCGATTAAGCAGGGATGCCAGTTTCGTCACTATAATCTAGGTGATGTCTTACTTGGGCCTGTCCCAGTGCCACAGGCATCCACATTAGTCTGGTTCTATCTTCCCCCACTATTTTTTCTACATGTATAGGTGAATAAACAAGCTTGGTTTGTGGGTATGTATAGGAGTTTTCAAAAAATAGGCCAAAAGTTGCAGGGATTCCCTGTTTTCAACTTTATTATTTATTATCTTTGTGGTCTTAAGTTCATATTTTTGTTAACTTGATTGATGGCCAAATTGAATGTTGATCTTGAAATATTTTTTAAAAGCATATAGCAAAATAAGTTTTTAAAAGGGATATGAGATATCGATGGAAGCCCATAAACATCAGGTTTTTCTTTTCCTAACACAGTAGGATATAGCTAATGTGCTGAAGCAATATAACAAAAGCATTGTTTTTATACCCACTTTACAGTTGAGGAAACAGGTAACAAGAAGATATACAGTATTTCTAGGGTCACTGAGCTCGTAAAGCATATATCTTATGTCTAAATTTTAATAATAATGGCTTAGTAGTATGCCATTACATAGTTATTCTAAAATTTAACAAATTCACTATTGATCATTGAGGTTATTGCCAATATTTTACTATTATAAATAGTTCTATCATAAACATCTTTGGATTGTTCAGGCGTTTAGCTACTCTCATTTTTCAACTTCAGTGCTTGTTTACAATAAGAGGTTAGCTGATTGTTAGGATAGGTTAGGATACCAAAATTGAAGGTATCAGACTTTTAAAATTAATATTAAGTTTCCATTTAAATTATTGACTTTTTAAAAAGATTTGCTAGCTATCTAAATTAAATATGTAACAAGCGTTGATCTTCATTAAGAATGTTTAATTTGACTGGAATATTACTGGTTGTTTAATTATCTTTACTGTTGGGTTATTTTTAGAGTATTCCAAGTTAATGACCCACTCATCACTATAATGTTTTAAAATTATGATACATACTGTTAGATCTCTGTTCCTTGTAGCCCAATTCAAAATTGATACGTTTGTGGTAAAGCAAGCTTTACTGGATTGTGATCAAGTTTTATTTGTATTCCAGTCAGAAAAACAAGAGTATCTGGTTAAGCAATTATACCTTCTTTAAAAACGCTCACAATGCCACAAAAACTTACATGCTTTAGTTCAATTTTCTCTACTTTGAACTCAATTCTGACTTTGTATAAAGTTCCAAAGGCAAAGATTATAATGGTGTGAGTTCTGTATTGAGCAATTTCAAGCATATTTATATTTTTAAAATTGTTTTATCACTAAAGGACTGGAAAGGCCCATTGAAAATATGTAATCTCAATGAAAAAGTTTTACTTACTAATAGGAATTTTAGATAATTTTAAATAATGACAAGTGACGAAAGATGCTAGGCATCTTTATAGTTGGAAGAAGCCTTCCCTTTGTAGGAGGCAGCAAGATTTGATTAAAGAGACTATGATAGGGTGGCTCTCCATTACTGGTCATCTTTGTTGTTTTCTTAAAAAATATTTGAAAATTATCTTGCTTCTCTTCCCTGTCGTAATTATTTGCCTTAGTCAGCAAGAAAACATTTGAATTGCCCATAACCCAAACAGCCTTCTTCACTCCCAGAGAAATCTTATAGTTATTCACAAAATGCATATTTTGACTCTAGAAAATCTTTGTACATTACAATTTGATGCTTTGTCTGCTGTAACTAAAGAGCTTATCAGTAAGTATTTGTTAAGTTCTTACTGTATACAAAGTATATATTCTCTGCAAGTACAATAGATATTTAAATATTACACAGGACTTAGACTTTATGTGATAATTTCAATTCAGGTTGTGATTTAGATTGATTCAGACTTAATATGCTCTAAATATTTTGTAGAATAGTTATGAGATTTCATCTGGAAAAACCTTAGTTATTTCCTTTATCAAAAATGGGCTAATAGTTCATGTTATTAATAAAACAAATGGGAAGTTAAGAAATGCTGGTTATTCTGAGCAAAGGAAATTTGCCATAAAGTTTGTTTTTTGTTTTTTTTAAAGATTTTATTGGGGAATTGGGGGAGAGGGACAGCATTGGGGAATTGGGGAAGGGGAACAGACAAGTTGCTGTCCTTTTGTTCTTCAGTCTAGTTGTGGAGGACGTCGCTTCACTGGCCCATGTTGGTATTATCATTGTGCTCATCCCAGGTGAGGCAGTCGCTCACTGGCCATTGGACTCCGCTCACAGTGGCTCACAGCAGCTCATGAAAGCTCACGCCTGCTGCTATCCAGCCCCACTGCAGCTATCGCCGGCAACTCATAGCAGCCCAGCTCTAGCTCGAGCTGTTGTTCACCATCTTAGCTGTAGAGGGCGCAGCGTCCCTGGCTCTCATATGTGGGATCCGAACTGGGGCCCTGCTGCTCAGAGCTGGCGTCCCAAGCCAACTCCTAACCAGTGCGCCACTTGGCCAGCCCTACCATGAAGTTTTTAAACTCACGTTTTATTAATAGGTAGAGAGATAACACAAAGACTAAATGCTCTGGCATCAGATTACTGGGTTCGAATCCTTACTCTACCACTTGCTAATGAGGATTAAATAATATAATCCTAAAGTACTTAGCTCAGAACCTTACAGATAGGTACTGCTTAGTTAATGTTGTAGGCATTTATGACCTATAAAAGGAGTAGTTTAATGACTATTTTTAGCATTATCAAAAAGTACATATTCCATTATTTGAGTTCTCAAAGTGTTAGAGTGTGTGTTGTCTTGGTTTGTTATTTTATTCATTCTTCCCAGCAGTCCTTCAGTTGGTAAGAGTGGATTGTTAATTCATCTTGTTTCTCTGGTATTTAGGTCTTTAGGGTATTTGAATTTCACATAATTTTCAATCCTGACATTTCAGATGGCAATAGAAAGAAAACTTAACATTTAGATATCCCTATGTATCAATATATGGAGCCTGGCACTGTCACACAAATACCTTAATCCTGACAACCATAGTGCAAGGTAGGTTTCATTCCCATTTTTACACATAGGAAAGTTTAAGTGTGGGGAGAGGAATACGTATCTTGCTCAACATGACTTGGCTGATAAGAGGAAGACTTAATTTGGACTCAAACCGGACCACCAGAACACCACAATTCTCTTCATTGCTGGAGACTCTGAAACCATTTTTCTGTTTTAAAAAACGGCCATAGTTTACTTGTACTTCTCTTTGGAAAAGCTTTAGTTGTTATATTGCATTTCTTTCCCCACATAAGAATTTCATTTAAATGCCATGACCACTCTGGTGGTGTATGTATTTTAGACCATAAAATTTAATACAGTTGTAGGAGAGCATTTGAAGCTAATATGCAAAGATTTTGTGCCTAGAAAACCTACAAATGCCTTTAAACTTTGGACTTAAGTGCTACTATCTCCAAAATGGATTTGAACCAGGTAGTCAAATTTCTTATGAGCCTACTTATTTCTTAAAAAGCAAAATTGATTGAGATTGCCTTTCAAACAATTTAAACTTGTTTTAAAATATTTGTATTTATTCCCACCAGATACCAGATAAATGAAGCATTATTATAGTTAAAAATCCTTTTTGTTTTCTCTGGTTTTATTGGGTTAAAATTTTAGTATTTGGGAAACATACTCATTTTCTAAAGTCACAGATGCCACAGATAATTTTTCCATAAATTGAAACTGGAGAACATAAGGATTATAACTAAATGAATCACTATAAATAATGCTAGAGTGGGGGATAAAGCAAAGATTATGGATTTAATTATTGAAGAGTTGCCTGTTTTTAGGTTAATGGGTGTTTCTGTTGCCAAAGGTATTATATAGTATTTTAGACAGACCAAAAAAAATCAATTTATATGAACACGATTTATATGTTCCAAGCATGGAAAAAAAACTATAACATTTAACTGACAGAAAATGATTTTGGATTTAATGGTAGGTCATTGTAGGGTAATCATGTTGCGAGTGCTCTGCTCGCAGGACTTTCAATGTGAAAGAGAACAGCACTGGACAAGGTAACTCATTTGCATGATCTTGGCAAGGACCATTAGTGTCACTGACAAGGAGTTCCAGACCACAGACTATACTCTTAGGCATAGGAGAGCGGTAGAGTATACACGGATCATTGTGAATTTACAACTAGAGAAATGTGTCCAAATGAGTAGCCATCTGTACATGTATTCCTACATCAGACAATATTTGCTTTAAAAACATCTGGAAAAACACATCACTTACAACCAAATTCAGCAGGGAATATAAATGCCGTTTAAAATCAGTATATGTGTCAGCAGGCTTTGAAAGATGAATTCTGTCGTGCAAATGCAAATTTGTGATAAGCACAATAAACAAAACAAATACATTAAAAAGTAGCTTGTGAGAAGTTTAGAACTAACTGCCTGGGTTTTATCTTCCTTTTTTATCTGAAAGAGCCAGTAATCCTAATGGTTGTTGAGTTGTTCTAAGTGTTTCTAGGTGTTCTGATATCTGTAATGGCATATACCGCTCCAAAAATTATAATTATATTGCAACACATTTTTAAGAATTTGTTATTCAAATATATCTAAAATTAAATAAATCTTAATTTGTACTTTAACTGCTTGGTTTATAGAAACTCAATAGTTGTGAATGAATGGTGTCATTCGTATGAGACTCTTAAAAAGGACACAAATGTCTACCAGTGGTTGGTTTAGAACCTATTTTTCTGTACTTAAGCTTTTTAAAATTTATGAAAAGTGACAGCTAGGAGCAGAAATCGCCCTTTTGTTTCGAGATGAGACTGCATATTGTTAATGCAATGCAGTGTGTTTCCTCTTGTAAGCTTTATACTCCCCAGATATTTCATGAAAGAATAGCATGTATTAAAGATGATTATATTACAAGGGCAAGGAAATAGTTCCTACAGCACAGTATAACATAGCTCATGAACTATTTTATTTGTTCTAAACTGCCTGCTGGATCTAATTATTACCTAGCAGTGTCAGTTACCTAAGAAATATTTACATTAGTGATCAAATAAGTTTAATTTTTTTCAAGTTAGAACATGGAATATACAAAATGATACTGATGCATCATGCATGGTACTTTACAGCTTTCATGACAATTTAAAAATATTACTTCATTACATACAGTAGTCCCATGTTTTAAGTACTAGAGGTGCTATTATTCCTGTTTTGCACATTGGGAAACTGAGGCTTAGGTGTTAAGTGACCTGGCCAGGGTAATACGGCCAGTAAGTGGCTGACCTGGCCCCACAAACTCTGATCATTCTCATCACACTGTCCCATGATGCTTCCCAGAAAAGCAAAATAAAGCTCCCAAGTAAAATGTGAAGTATTTTTAAAAGTAGTCTGTTTTTCTATAATTATTTTTCAACTTTTTGTTGAATATTTTTAACTAATTTGAAAAAATTCATAATTATCTAATTTCAAATATATGATCATTTTAGAAAATCTGCAGCAGCTTATAAACAACCATAGTCAGTGACATACCAAACTAGCCGTTATACGGGGTATGAAAAACTTGTGAATATCACTTCAATGACATTACAAGGTTAAAAATCTATTTGCACTTAATATAAAGGAACCTACATAATAATGTGCATATTATAATTAAGTAAATGTATTTGAACTTTTTACTCAAATCACATAACAAATGCTATCTACATCACTGAAAATGATCCTCAAAATTCTGAAAACAAAATGTAAAGGATCATCATATTTCTTTGGCTAACTAGAACAGTTAATAAAAATACTTGTTAAGAATGTTGGGTTTCTTACCCAGGAGTCCATAGATGGGCTTCAGAGGTCTATGAACCCCTGAAATGCGTATGTATATATATGGATTGTGTTTGGCAAGAAGGAAACATGAATTCTGTTAGATGTAGTTTTTAAAATTTGTATTTGGGGAATGACTGTGTTCTACATTGTAATGACAACTTATTTCATATGTGCCCATTAGGAATTTGAACAAAAAGATTATCATCAAGTATAGCGCACATGTACTGGTCACTTGTACTATGTGCGAGATACTATTATAGGTATAGTTGTAAGTACTACATTTATCTCATTTAAGTATTACAGCAACTCCAAGAGGTGAGTTTTATGATGATCCTCATTTTGCAGATGAGAAACCAAGGCACAGAGAGGTTAGGTGGCCAGCTGAAGGTCACATGTTTAACAAATGGCAGAGCTGAGGCTCAAATCCAGTGTAATGCAAAAATCAGTGTTCTTAATCACTGTTCTGTACTTCTTAGTGCATGCTTTGAAAAATAATCACTTCATAGATATATTGGTACTTTTTCCTTTCCTAAAACCTAAGCAGAATTCTAAAGTAATACATGATCAGAAGAGAGCACTGTGGTTTTCAGGTGGAAATAAGCTTGTAAATTTTTGAAATGTCTTTCAACTAGAAATACCAATTTGTTTAACAGAGAAAACATACAGTTATATCTATTTTATTTATTAAGGTTTTCTTTAGCTTATTAGTGAAATTGTTTTGAGAGAAAAATAGGAAGATACTTTACTTTCTTCATATGATGTAGCTGCTCATTTTTTAAAATGTTTTTAACAATAATCTTAATAATTTTACCCACTTGCATTGTATTACCTTTTGTTACACAGCAGTGTCTTTTTTTCTATTTAGTGATTTAAAAAAATTTAAATTTATAAAAAACTGGATAAAAAGAAGACAGTCATTTTGATGACGAACACTTGTGAATGACCCCTTTACATGAATGTCTTTGTTTTGAGTTTTCTGTTTTCCTTAAACAAGATAATTATACGCAGCCAAATCAGATTACTGTAATTTGGAAAAATGTTTATAGCGATGTCGTTGAATTGTCTGTTCACTACATCATACCATGTGGTTTTTTAAAAATCCCATTTAGCCCTGAAGAATGTTAAATAGAAATATATCTTTACGTGAGACAATAGTTTTAAATGTAAACTTTAAGATCTAATTATGAGAATACATGATTAAGCTAGGATTGTCTGACAAGTCAATATGAGTTCTGTTGCCATAGTATAGTTTTAAATTTTTTAAAGCAATTATAAGGTTAGTGAGAAATTGCTTGATGAAAGATTATTAGTGGGCAACCTCTCCCAGTCTCCTTCAGCTAGTCCTTTTTTCACTCCCTGTCTTGGTCTACAAAAATCAGGAAAGTTGCCTTTGTAAGAGAAATTCTTTTTAAGAAATGGCTGTGTTACAATTAAGGACTACTCAATTTAGGAAAGTCAAGGTAGAAAACCTGGTCCATCACTAGGAAACAATCTTCAAAGCCAGTCCAACATTTTACTTTGCTGATAGCATGAATCTCAAGATATTTAATAATAGCAAGTGTTCCAAGCCTTAACCCTTCGTTAGACAAAACTTTTAACCAATATTTATTTCATTTTTTGGTATTCCACTGGAGGTGAAGTATAGCAGCTGTTTAAGGAATGTGTGTGTGTGAATGTATGCATGTGTTTAGAAACAAAGAGCCATACTGAAATTACAAAGTGACTAAAAGAGAATTTAGTAACCCAAATTGGAATTTGGCTGGGATGCACGAGGGATTATTATTCTCTCTACACTCTAGACAGTATGCTTTTTAAACAAAGTGCAGATGCTCACACTTGGCCGATGATGAGTAGACTCACAACATGAGAAACAGGAAAGAGTATTACCCCAAATGTTTACATAAGGTGTTAAATAAAAACTATTAAGGTAAGAAGTTCAATGCTTTACATAGATAGTAAACTATGCATATTATTTTATTTGTAACCCCATGTGTTAAGATGGGACACTGTTAAAGTAACAATCACTTAAAAAGCAACAACCAACAAACCAGTATTTAATTTGGTACTTAAAATTAATAATTAAAAATCAAATGGAAGCAACGTCTAAAGTAACTAAGATAATTCACAATAAAAACCATTAATTCAGGCTCTACTTATTGGAAATATGGTAATTCAAAATAGGCTAATCTAAAATATACCTGTAGAGATAGAATAACGGTGTAATATAAGTTAGCAAATAATTAAATAAGATTTCAGGGAGCCTGTAAAATTACTGTTAAGAACTTCAGAACTGATTATATGCAAAAAAAAACCTAAGTTTAACTTCATTCATACGTGGCCTTATTTGAAGCAATATGTTTGCATTAACTTGCAAAACTCATGTCAGTAAGATGTTTTTTTAAGTATTTAATTTCCCAGGTATTTCACTACTTTGAACTAGCTGTTCCAGTGACTAGTCTGAATTTCTGTTGAAACCTAAGCCTTTAATGAAAACGTACTTCTAAAAATAAGGCAATTTCTACAATCTGCTTATGAAAAGAAAACAAATCTTTGGTTTTTAGTTAAAGGGCAGGAAGGGTTTTGCAAAAAAAACCAAAAACTAAAGAACCAAAGCAGTGAAATGGCTCTTAAAAAGCAATGGGAAACTCCAAACCCCATCAAGGTCAATAGAGGACCTAAGGCACCTCAGGTTAATGATACAATCATCTTTGCTTAGAGTTCTAATAATCTATATACAGGATTTTTACCACCTTAAGAATGTGAAGCTGAAAAGGTTATGTCAAACCATTACTGAATAAGAAACAAGAGAATCATGAGTTGATGAATGGGAGAGATACTGAGATCACCTCTTCTACCTCTCATCTTTATAGATGAGGAAACTGAGGCCCAGTCATGAAACATGACACCAGAGCTGTGTTTCCAGATTCCTAGTCCATTTCTTAGGGTAGGACAAATTCTAGATTTTAAATTTCATTGGCTAGTAAACCAGTGTGAAGAGTTTCAGAGATGTGAATTTGAGGGGGGGGGGGGAATCCCATCAAATCCCCAAAGGCAAGTTGGAAATGTATAATACGTACTTTAGTGTCTTCATTCCTTTATACCAAGTGTTGGACAACTTAGCTAACTAACTGATTTATACAATTCCTTTCAATTCTCTCTAAAAATAGCAGACCAAAATTAAATGAGAGAGTTACATGAGATTCCATTTGAGCATACATAAGGCCGTGGTACTCAATGTGAACCGCCACTTCTTGGGAGAAAGGAGACATCTCCACTGTCCAGCTCAGAGAGAAAGCTCCTGACTTAGGTATCCAGTAGACTCTCTACTCCTCAATGGAGAAGAGTGTGCTTCTATTTTTAAAAAATCTTTACAAAGCTCACATACAAGATAATACATCCTAGATTTGTGGCTGATATGATCATTTAAGGCTGTCATTTTCAAGTATAAAAGTTTAGTGTTCCATTACCCAGTCTGTGCAATAGACATAGCTATAAGCTCAAGTCATGGAAATAAACAGGAGCTCACCAAAGGCATAAAGAAATCATAACTTAGGCAACAGCAAGTTTAAATGTAAGAAAGACGCAGGGTGGGGGGGAATCTATGAATTAGATTAATGTTTCTCTGAACTGCATTAGTTTGTTCACACTGAAACTTTGTCTAACACTATTGTCTGTTGCATGGCATTTGGAAAAAGGCAGATCCACAGCAGACCAAACAAGGAAGCTTAATTAGGTAACAACTAGTAATTAAGATGGTTCACCTCTAATACAATTCTATGGCCTGTTCCCCCAGAGAAAGATTAGAAATGGCTCTAGTATACCAAATAAGCTTCAGAGGTGAACACACACACACAAAATTTAAAGCAGGACTTTTCACCTAGGGACCAATATGCACTGTTTGTGGATGAAATAAATCAATATTATATACTTCTGGCTTGATGTAATATTGTGAAATGTTAATATGGCTGGGGGAAAAAATGGGTATTTGGAAGCAAATATTTAGTTTAACTTACATTCTAGGTATTTGACTTAAGTTGTAGTTCTGTAACTTCTGCTATGGTTCCAACATCTGGATCTGAAAGGTGACATCAGTTTTATAACAGAAGCAGTTCCTTTGTTATAAATTCCATGTAACATACTTGAATTGGAGGTCTTTTCTCTTTAACACAATTTAAAATTTCTCATGGTTTGGGCAGCATACACACTTCTCATTTCATTTGATATACAAGCCAATGTGGAAATTCAAAAACAAAATTACCAACTAGTTCAGAGAGCTAAATTGAGTCCAAGATTATGGTAAAGTCTGACCCAAAATTTTAATTTTAGGATGTCTCTCATGCAGCTTGGGGAGCATCAAACTAAATCTACAGTCGCCAGAAGCCTTGTTACAATCGAATGCACATTAACTAAAACGTGTACATTTTTAGTGTTCATGATAAATGCAGTTATGACCTTATTACACTTTTGGCATTAAGAAAGCACATTAAGCTTTAATATAGAAATATGTAGGTTACACTTGTGCTCAAGTAATAATAAAACATTTGTTCTTTTTTGATCTCATACATTCTCTCCTCAGGTATGGCCCATCTCCTGTACGCTTGGAGCGACCTTTGGCTACGTGGCTGGCCTTGTTATTTCACCATTCTGGATATACTGCAATAGAAAGCAACTTACATACAAGAACAATTAATTGGAACAAAGGGAGAAGAGATTTCTTTGTGCAGATTCCATAAAGACTGTGCAGAAATGTATGTGGTCTAAGCCAGGCAGTTCCATTTACAGCACTGTTTTTGATGTAGTTACAACATGATGTGATTGTAGCTTTTTAAACTATGAAACCCCTGAGAGATTGTACCTTCTAGTTGAAATAAAGTATTTATAATGGATTGTGGCTTCAGATGCTGTTTTTCTGCTTCTTGGACCTTTAAGAAACATTCTTAACTTTATAGAATTCTGAGGACAGGGCTGTTTTTTTCTTTCAAGTTTTAAACTGCTTCAGTGTTTATAGGAGGTCTGGGTATAGCTGTAGCATTTCATATGCTTTCTTAGAAATGGACAGTTTCCTTGGCCACTGAAGATGTTTCTCACGTTATTAAACAACAGTTTATACATCTTGATCCTATTCTTTTTTTTACTGTGTGTTTCTTTGGAGTTAAAATGGCTATGATAGCCTCATCAAAAACAGTCTTCAATCCCTTCTGGGTTAAAGCTGAACATTCCACATAGCAGCACGCTCCTATCTGGGAGGGAGAAAAGAAAAAAATCACAAATATAGAAAATCTTTTATATACAATTGGAATGTCGCAAAGACACCATTATAAGAAAATTATAAAATACAGCTAAGCAAAAAGAACGAAATCATAATACCCAGAGAAAACTAACTTAAAATACTAGTGTATATCCTTCTAAACTTTCTATGAAAAATTCCTTCATTCATCAAATACTTAACTGGGTACCTACTATATGCCAAGCACTGTTTTAAGTGCTGGGGATAATGTCAGTGAAGTGAGAGACAGAACAAAATCCCTGCTGTGTGATGCTGAACTTTGTTTAAGTCCTACTGGGGGAGGGACAAAGGAGGATGGTGGTACATGCTCTGGAGAAAATGACAGCAAGCTGAGGGAGATGGGGCCAGCGGAAGATAGTGGTGAGGGAAATCTGCTCAACAAGGTGAAGTCTGGGCAGAGGGATACCTAGAGGAAGAATTTCTAGGTGAATGGAGCCACAGATGCAAGACCCTGATGCAGGAGCTTGCGTGCAGCATTCAGGGAACGGTAAAGGAGCCAGAGTAGCAGGGGAGAGGGAAAGAGATGAGGTCAGTGAGGTGGCCTCAGGGCCATTCTAAGGACTTGGGCTTCTACTCTGGGAGGGGACCTATTCATTCACTTACTCATTGAAAATGTACTGAGCACACTTATTTGCCAAATGAGAAAGTACAGCAAGGAAAAAAGTAAGACTCTGCTCATGAAGTTTACACTGCAGAGGAAGACCATGAACTAATAAAGATAGAGGTAGAATGTCAGACGGTGATATCTGGTCTGGAGAAAATAGGTCAGGAGTGGGGACAAGATCAGGCAAGGTCTACTGAGAAAGTGCTATGTGAGCAGAGATCTAAAGGAGTGAAAGAATGACTAATGTTCCATAGGTAAGAACATTCCAGGCAGAGGGAGCAGCAAAAGTCACAAAGCACTGAGGTATAATAGAAGACAAGACCAGCAAGGTGACCACGTGCCTGGCCAGGTATCAGGGGCCACAGTGAGGGCTGGCCTTGACTCTCAGTGTGCTGGGAGCTGCTGGTGGAGTCTGAGCACAGCAGTGAGCTGATGGAGCTTGTATTTTAAAACATTCAGGCTGCAGTGTTGAGCACAGATTAGCATGGGGCACAGACAGAAGCGGAAAAGTGAGTCAGAAGCGGTCCCATAATCCAGGCCAGAGATGGAGAGGCCTGCACCTGATTGATGGGGCCAGGGCCGGGGCAGGATGGTGAGGAGGGTTTGGATTCTGGAGGAAGAGAAATAGTTTTTGCTGTGGGGTTGGCTATATATATGCGAGAAAGGGCAAGGTCAAGTGTGACTTCAAGATTTCTGACCTGAGTACCTGGGAGGACAGGCTTGGAAGGTAAAATTAGGAACTGTTCTGGACATGTTAATTTTGAGATGCTTAGCCACCCAGGTGGATGTGCCGAGTGAATGGCTAGATAACGAAATCTAGAGTTTAGGGAAGAGGTCCAGGCTGGAGATAGATATTTGGGAACCTTCAGTTGTAGACTGTTCAAACCACAAGACTTTCTATCAGCTCATCCAAGCTTAGAGAATGAGTGTGGATATAGCAGAAAAGATGTCCAAGCATTTGGGTGCTGATCCCTGGGCCCTTCCAACATTCAGAGACAGGAGATAAAGGACAGGCCAACGAGAGGGGAGAAAAACCAAAGAAAGGGCATTCAAGGAAGCCAAGTGAAAGTATTTCAAGAAGGGACCAACTGCCAAATGCTGCTGAGAGGTCTAAAAACGGGGTCCTATTGTTTTACAACCACTTTGTTTTCCTTAAACTACATAATAAACATGAACATCTCAATGGATATATTAGTATAAATTTTTAATAGATGCAGGTTTTTTTGTCCTTATAAACAGTGCAGCAGCTTTGTAGCCATCTCTAAGTACATTCCTAATCATTTTCTTAGGATAAATTCCTACATACGGAATTGCTTGATCAAAAGTGTGCATGATTTTAAGGCTTTTGCATATCATCAATACTGCTTTTACTCAACGACCAATAGTACAATAGAGTGCCCACTTTCTTGAACCCACAGAAGAGTGGCTATTAGAGTTACTTTTTTATTTTTTGCCAATTCTTAAGATTTTATTGGGGAATTGGGGGAGGGAACAGCATTGGGGAATCAGGGAGGGGAACAGACAAGTTGCTGTCCTTTTGTTCTTCAGTCTAGCTGTGGAGGATGTTGCTACACTGGCCCATGTTGATACTGTGATCACTGCGCTCTTCCTGGCTCAGGCAGATTGGTCGCCGGCCATTGGATGGCTGCTCACAGTGGCTCATGGCAGCTCACACCAGCTGCCGGCTACTCACGGTAGCTTACAGCAGCCCACTGCAGCTTCACTGCAGCCTACGCTGTTGCCAGCGACTCACAGCAGCCCAGCTCCAGGTCAAGCTGTTGTTCACCATGTTAGCTGTACAGGGCGCAGCGTCATTGGCCCATGTGGGATCCGAACCGGTGGCCCTGCTGCTCAGAGCTTGTGCTCACAAGTCAACTCAACCAACGAGCCACTCGGCCTGCCCTTGTGCTAATTTTATAAGTGGAAATTGACTAAGAAATCTGAACATATTTCCTAACTTCAATGGCAATCTGTGTTTTTAATAATTTTCCACTGATGTTCTTTGCCCACTTTTCTATTGGGGCATATATGTCTTTTTCTGATTAATTCATATAGAATAGGTCCCTGTGAACTAAGGATATTAACACTTTTTTCTGCCATACGTGTCAAGTTTGTGACGTATTTAATTTTATTTCTGGCATTTAATGTATTCAATTTTTATGTAGTTAAGTCATCAATATTCTCATTTATGACTTTTACTTTTACCTTTATGACATTTAGAAACTCCTTCTCTCCCCAAGATTATAAAATTGAATATGTGGACTTTTTAAACTGATTCGTTAGTGAAGCTATTTATCTTTTGCTTTAGGAAAACCTATCCTGCAAAAAGTTTCCTTGCTTTCTTCTGCCTTCTGATAGTACAATTTAAAAGACCTTATTAGATTCTGTTTTCCCCAAAGTCCTATAAAAGTCACAACATATAAAAAATAGAATCCAATAATGTTAGGGCCCAATGGAGAAAAAATGTAAGCCTAGCTTTGGGACAAGGAAGAATACAAGTTAAAAAGTATTATGCATATCACAGTTATGTATATTTAGAATGCTACTATTTTCCTATCTTTCATAAAAAGATTGGAAGAAAATTCAACTTATTTCTTTTCAAACCTAGCCATAATTTTTTGTTTTTAACTACAGATTTAAACTGTCACCCTAGGCCACTCCACTACCTACTCCATGAGTGTTAACTGAACACAGAGCCTGATTTGGCACAGTACAAATATTTAAGTGATTAAGAAGAGCTTAAAGATCAGCACCTTTTTCTGATGCCTCTTTGTACACACGACTTATTAGGAAAATATTATTGGCGGCGTAAGAGCCTGGGCTGTGAAGTCAGGCCTTGACTGAATCCCAGCTCTGCCATTTGTTACCCGCGGGATCTGACACATTACCTGACATCGCCAAGTCTCTGTTTTTCTCTTCTGTAAACCAGGGAATGAGCCAGACCTGTACCTCACAGTCAACGCAAGGATTAAGCGAGATAATGCACGGAAAGCACTCAGTACAGTGCCAGGCATACAGTAAGTACACAATAAATGTTAGCTGCTCTTACATTTACTTTGAAATTCTTTAAAGATTTCATTACCTCTTTTGCTAGTTTCTGTCCTTGTTCCACACATATAGGCTTTTCTTTCATATCATTCAGTCTTGCTAAAGTTTTGGGGTCATCTCGGAGATCAATCTAATTAAGAAAGGTCAATAATGTCCCATAACATTACAAGTCTTTAAAGATAAATCAAAGCATGTAGTCCCATTTAATCCCCACATACCAATACAAGATTAAACACAAGAACTTAAATTTTTAAACCAACTAATATAATTGCCTTTTTTTGGCACTACTTTTCCCAAAAACATCATAGTGTTTATTATAACTTACAACTGAGATTAAACATGTATATCAATTGCTAAACCTTAGGACCATTTGTCTGAGAGCAACACCACAAGCTAGGCCAGAGAAATTTTTCTTACATGGGTAAAAATCAAAGCAGACATACCTGAGTTCCTATTAATAAAAAGGGTACATTTGGTGCGTATTCCTTAAGTTCCGGCACCCACTCCTCTTTCACATTTTGAAATGAGGCTGGATTCACCACAGAGAAGCATATAAGGAAGACGTCAGTCATTGGATAAGATAAAGGCCTCAGACGATCATAGTCTTCCTAAGGAAGAAAGAAAAACCTCATTATTTCCATTTCCATTTCTTTCGTTTCCATTTCTTTCGTTTCCATGTGTACATTAGATCATATGGTCAAAGAAGCAAAGTCAGGAGTACTCCACAAGCAGAGTGTATGGTACTCTACATAAAATAAGAGAATCCCATTTATTTTTGTTACTTTTAATCCTTTTCAAGTTCTGAACACCAGTGGGGTAAAAATATGACGAGAGCATTGATGACTACCATGAAACTTGCAGAAAACGTACTGTGGCACTAAAGCTGTCACTGGAAACATTTTTAATTGAAAAGTTTGCACAAAGAATTGATTGTAACTAGATGTTGTCTAAGTATTATCATTTATAATAACTAATATATACTGAATATTTACTGTGTTAGGTACTTATCTATATGCTCTCCCAAGTATTTATTTAATCCTCATAACAACTATATAATAACATAAACACCATTATCCCTGTTTTTCATTTGAGTAAACTGAGGCACAGGATGAAGGAGATGGGATTTAAACCCTGGCAGTTTTACTCAGAATCCACGCCTTACCCACTACACATCTTCACTGAGACCTTAAATCTTTGCTTTCCCTGTTTAGTTTTTTTTAATTGTGTGTGTGTGTGTGTGTGTGTGTGTGTGTGAGAGAGAGAGAGAGAGAGAGAAAATTTAAAGATAGAAAAATATAGAATAAATCCACAAAATGCCCCCATTTCCTCCCTAATTTCAGTCCCTTCCTGAAATGGAGATGTTTTCATGTGTATCTTTCCAGTTCTTTTTCTCTGCATGTGTGTGCCTATAACTGCACACATTCAAACATCTGTACATAGAAGAGATCGTGCAATCCATGTTGTTCTGCACCCTTTAGTATGTCTTGGAGATCTTTCCAGACAAGAATACGTTAGACTACCAAGTCATTTTAAACTGCTGCTTCATATTCCATAGAAGAGCTTACTACTGGTGGCTGTTTTAGCATCTCTCTATCACAAAAGGCAGTGAAGATCTTGTTTTGCTTAGGCTATTTTCTGTGACACAAAATTCTGCTTATTTATATTCTAGTGAGTGAACAGAGTCAGGATTCCATTTTTTCAGGGCTGGCCTCTCATCTGGTTTCAAGGAAACTATTTTTGGTCTAGGCCACCACCCCTCTTAAATGACCCACTTCTCTACTAGAACTTCAATGAATGTGGAACTAAAAGAATATTTTAAAACATCTTTCACTCGCAGTTTCAGCAGAAATTCCCTTGTGGAACAATTTTCTTTTCATGTCATCTTCTAACATCTTTTCTTAGTGTAACATTCAACTCAAGCATATTAAAGTCTCAGAGTCTTGATTTTGGAGTTAAGCCTTCTGTTTTTCTGCAATGCTTTCGAAGCACACCCATAGTCTGGGGCCGTGGGCATTGAGAGATTTCTCAGGTATTACTAATAGCTTTACTGGGCAAGAGTGAAAGTGCCATCTCCAATCATCTTTCCTTCTTTTTTTAAAAGTGGAGGCCTCTCACTGGTCTTCAATAAAGCAGTGCTCTGGTGTTAAGAAATTATTAAAGGAGAAATCAAGTGGAGGTAGGTATGAAACATGTGATACCCCAGCCAGTTACTATCAGAGGACTCCTATCAAAAATAGAACATGTTTTGGGGAGGCTGGGTGGCTCAGTTGGTTAGAGTGTGAGCTCCAAGCAACAGGATTGCAGGTTCAATTCCCACATAGGCCAGCGAGCTGAGCTCCCTGCAACTAGAATGAAAACGGTGACTTGAGCTGAGCTGCCGGTGGGAGGCCAGATGGCTCAGTTGGTTAGAGCGCATGCTCTTAACAACAAGGTTGCCAGTTTGATTCCCGCATGGGATGGTGGGCTGCGCCTCCACACACACACACACACACACACACACACACACACACACACACACACACAACTAGATTGAAAGCAGTGACTGAACTTGGAGCTGATGGGTCCTGAAAAACACACTGTTTCCCTATAAAGTTTAAAAATATATATATATATTTTTGAAAAATCAGTTTGAATGTTAAGTAGTTTGATTGGATGCATTAAATATACTTTTACTCTGCTGCCTATTTCAAACTGCATGTCAATAAGCGGGGGAAGGGACAGCACTTAATCTTAGCATCTAACCATAAACTCTACATTCCAAGAGAATTTGGCATGGTCAAGGAATAGGGTACTCTTGTTTAAAAATATCTCCTCATCCATATTTAGACTTCCAATTTTCACAGAATTAGAAATGCGGATACTGTCTCATAGGATTGTGAGGAATATATGAAATAATGCAACGAAAGCACTCAGCATAGTGCCAGGCACATAAAAGAACTCCTCCAGCACTTTCACATAAATTTTTCATCCCACGGGAAACTTGATTCTCCTATTCTTCCACAAATCCACGCAGGATCCCAGCAGTCCCACACCAGTCCTGGTTTTGCATCTCTCTCCAACCACAGAGAAGAAAATCCTTTCGTGAGAAATAAAATTTTCTACACTGGCATCAACACATACAAATCAAACTGAGGTCTCTTGAGGACAGTATACTTTTCAGATTAATAAAAGAGAATGTTATTACTGTACTAATTAGTCATTTGGGGACTCAAAAGCCTTAAGACTATTTAAAATGTAACCGGAAAAAAAAATTTATATATTTCTAAGAAAACCAAATGAGATTTTTTTAATGAAAATTTTACTTTTCAAGCAAGTTTACCTCACCGGGGAACTAGAATGTGCACTCTTTCTCTAGAAGAGTATTACAGGAATAAAAAGAAAGTGAATGCACAGTTCCCTAGAAATGCTTAATAATATTACCCCAAATATTCTACAGAACATAAGTTTGTTGTATGGCTCGCCTTCATAACCTTGGTAAATACTGACTTTCCTAAATGAGAGAGACATGTGAGCACAAAGGAAAGAAATTCGACTAATCATTTCTAGATGTCTGTTAAATTGCAGATTTTGGTGAAATAATTAAAATGTGAAGGATTTGGGTTATAAAAAACAAAACAAAGACAAGTATGTTTAGAACGCCTTAGAAAGAAATTTTACCTCTAAAGTCTGAACTCTATCTAAAATGAACTCCTGTCTGTAATCTCCAGATAAATAATTGGCAGTTATTATAAGAATGAGCCCTTTCTACTTCAATCTAGCCAAAGTAATTAGAAGTCTAATAATAGCAAATTAAAAAAAATAAATTATCCCCTATGCATTCTGTACCCTGCATCTTATAAAATCGTTTATCCCCACTGTGCAGTATCTTGGGTGAACTTAATGTGAAATTCTGGATTTGGGGAAAAATAAATTGAAGCATGCAGAACCCTTCATCTCCAGCTATTTAGTTTAAATTTGACAACACAAAGAAAATTAAATGTGGAGCAATTCTCCTTACTTTTAAGTAGCCCCTTATCAAAGTCAGAACTTCACGCCAACTCTCTAGTGTCCTCCTAATTAACAAATCAATTATATTTTACTTCTTTTAAAAAAAGGTAAGTATTAGAAACATTTCAGCATGGTAACTGGAACACTCTTAGGAGTAGAGAAAAGTGTATTAACACAACTGTCTTACATCAAAACCATGAAAAACAATGCATGAGTTCGGTCAACAGGATTATTGGACTACTTAGTAAATCTTTAGTTTCTTTTCTTTTTTTTTTTTCAAGCAAGCATGTTTATTAACCTGCTGGGCTGAGCCCATGAGAGGCGTCAGCCCCTGCAGGTTTTAGTTTCTAACCAAATGGCTAACTACCAATTTTTTAAAAGCGTCTTCTGGTAGCTTAGGGATTAGGCTCTCCATTCTAGTCAAGTCTTTAATCTAGATGACAACCTTAACACCTTAGAAGTATCACACACGTACAACCTGAGAAGGATTTGCAGACAGAAAGAGACTGAAGAAATGTGCTCTGAGAGGAAACAAAAGACCTTCAGGGGTAACGGAGAACTGTAGCAAATGACCATCAGGTGGGGGACCCCTTTTTATGTACAGCTCGGCCAGCAGTGCCCATGAGCACCCCTACTTCTCTACTACCTTTGTCTCCTTCATGTGGACTTGGGGCTCCCTCCTACTTTAGTGGATTCTGTTTAAATTACACATTTTTTAGCATATGTATTTAAAAAATATATATCCAAAACATGAATTTTAAGCAAAACAACTCACACTGGACAGTACAGGCCTTGCCATGCTTTGTTAACTAGTATGCTATCACACACTGGTCACTTAAAATCAATCAGCAAAGATTTATTGAGATCCTACTGCATGGAAGACGTTCTAAGGATACATACACATACAAGGAACAACTGCCCCCTCAGGAGCTTATAGTTTAGTTGGGAATTCAAGACACATACATATAAAAAGACAGTCATATACAACAATGGAAGAAAGAAAAGTATAAACTGAGCAGGTGAATATAGAAATGCTTAATCCAAGAAACATTAATAGGGCACCTACTATGTGTCCAGAATGGTGCTAAGTGCAATGAATCATCAGAGAAATGAAGGAAGAACAAGGTTCAGATCATATCTGATATGTATAACATCTTAAAAACATTTGCAAAGCTTTGTCATAAGATATCTGTATGGTAAAAATAAGGCAACGAGGGCCAGTCGAGTGGCCCAGCTGGTTAAGAGCTCGCTCAAGAGTGCGAGTTCTGAGCAACAGGGTTGCTGGTTCAATGCCCAGCCCGACCTGAGCTGCAACTGAGCTGCCAACAGGGGGCAGGACGGCTCAGCTTAAAAAATAAAAATAAAAAAATAAGGCAACGAGCTCAAATGAGCAACAGTACACACAACGTACCCGTGGCACCTCAGGAGAGCATTGCAGACCTCAAAGCCACAGTCTAGAAGAGAAGAAATCGGGATGCCGGTGTGGGAACATGCATAAGGGTGGCACAGAAGAGGAAGAATTTGATAGGTGGGGAGAGACACAAATATTTATAACAGTCTCTACTCTTAGGGAGTTAGTTCCTGGTAAGGGAGACAAATGTACGTGAACACAATATTACAAGTCAGAATGTGGTAAATATCAAGCGTGGTAATTAGGGGACACTAAGGAAAGGCTTCTTAAAGGTGGTGGGATTTGAGCTGAGGCTTACAGAATGGACAGGATTGACACATATATGACCTATCAGCAACACGGCCTTGGTCAAGTCACTGATTTCTTAGAGGCTTAGTTTCTCTGTAAAATGGGAACATGTCAGCGGCAAACGCTTTGAAGACTATAAAGTGCTATAAGAACGTATTATACTCCCGAATTATCCAGGATGTTACTTTGATTTCGGAAATAGTCATTTACCAAAGCCTACAAGAGTTTTCCTCTGTAACAACCTAGAATGAGAAAACATGGGACCGCAAACAAATAATTCTTTAACAGACAAGCCCCAGACTTCTAAAGTCTAAAATAGCTTCTAACTACTTTAAGAGATACAGAAAATGTAAGACAATTAAAGAATGCCCCTGACAACTGGAGGCTCGTGGTATACGAAGGAGCAACTCTGCCACTTCCAAAGCGCACAGTAATTTCCATCTGAAACATCTGTTTTTCGTGAGGAGCCCAAAATAGGTATCGGGCATGGCTCTTGAAACACTGCAACCCCCAAAGGGTGCGTACTAAAGCCAAGAGGCCACATGGACTGAAGCTAGCTTCTGAAGACGAAAAGTGTTTTGTCATAAATCTAACTTATAAATTATACACATTCCTACAATAATTCTTAGTAATAGTAGTCTATGAAACCTCATTTCCTTTGTACACTCCTTTTTGTCATTTTCGAGTTCGTTTTGTATTTGAAACTTTCTGAAATGAAAATATTGCTTTTCACCCCCTTAACAATAATTCTGCTTTTAAAGGACGCTGGGTTGGGTCTATATTGGGAACATTTTGATAAGTTTGGTTCCACATGCATCAGTGACAAGTTTACTGAATTTGCCTGCCTGCAGTAAGGAAAATTTGGGGAGGAGAAAGAATTTTTTTTTAAGTCTTATAAATTCCTAAGAGGTAATTGTTTTTCAAAAACTTTTCAAACATTTCAGTTCAGTCGTAAAATGGTTTTTATAGATCTCACTGACCTGATTAGCTCTTAGTAAAGGAATTCTTGAAATTGAAAGTTTAACTTCTAACTTTCAGCAACTGTCATCTTCATATATTATGATTTATAATAAGTCAGTCTCCCAATTGATTTACCAATTATTTAAGAGCTAGTGAACCAGAGAGTTGGCTTATTTCCCATCTCTATCTTCCTTTTGACTGCCTGACTCATCCCAACTCCTGTTTAGGTTGGCCGAAGAGAAAGGGGAGAAAGTTTAAAAGTGCTATAGCAGAAAGACAATCCGCTAGAGAACTGGCCCAGCCCGTATCTAACTGTGTCATTATGAACCAGCACTTCCTCTTCTCTAAAAGGACAGGACTGAACTAAATCAACACATTACATGCTTAAAAACGCTCAGACTAACACTTTTTACCCTGGTGAGCAGCCCTAGTAACAGATTTAACGTGGGAGGAGATTTAAACGACTGGTAAAAGAATCAAGCTTTAGGATTCTGTTTGATCTACGCTGACCCCACAAGGCAGAGGATCAAGGCTTAGCTAAATATGGCCCTCAGGCAAGTTCCCCATCTGTGAGGGGAGAATAAATATAGCACACACATGTTAAAATAAATGAGAGAGCTGGTCAAGTGTTTTGAGCCCTTCAGTAGACAAGTCTGACTTGCCAAAAAAAGAGACAAGCCACAACTTCAGAGCCGGCACAGTTCTTTTTTTTGTGCATGGTGAGATGACTTCCCTCATTGTAAAGGATTTAGAATGGAAATTCTACGCTGTCTGGAGCTGTAACGATAAGTCTCTTTCACTAACACAGAGATCGGCGGGCCCGAGGCAGGCAGAGAGAAGGTAAATGTCAGGTCATGCTTCCGTGCAGTGCATTCCTTTTCTAACTTTCTCGGCACAAATTTCATGTTGATGGAATATTCATTCATTTAATAATTCCAACAAATATCTGCCAGCTCGGTGCTGAGCACTGTGTGTGCTCTAGTGAAAGACAGGATGCTGACCCTCGTGGAGTGCTTAGCGTAACGGCGGGCAAGCAAGAGCCTCTCAATTAGGGCAGCGCTACGCAATGTATGGGGGACGTTTTGGAAATGTGGGAGGTGTTTCTGGATTGTCAATATGAATGGGAAACCCTACTGTCATTTAGGGGTGAGGGACAGATGCTACCACCTGTGTGCATCATTGGCGAGTGTATGCTAGGCATGGATGAACATGAAAAACCCTTTTATAACTACCCGAATCTTAGGACCTAACTCTGCTGTACACAAAAACACAAAGTATTTTTCGTACAGTTTTAACGAATTTTCTAGGAAGGTAATTTTAGTGCAAATTGAAGGAGAAAGGTAGACTGTACTTTATTTTGTTCAAAACATGACAGGGGTTCCTTACCACTGCAGAAAATTGCACACCACTGGCAATATTGCTGTTAGTATTTGAATCGCCAATAAACTACAACTACGTCAGTCAACATTTGTCGCTGTTGTATTCATGCTAATACTATCTCTAGGTGTAGGCACCTGACTGACAGCTCATTGTGACTTCTGGAGTCCTTTAGCTCTCAGAACTTAGGAACTCAATACTGAAATAAATATTTGTATGATGAATTACTTTCCTTTTATTTCCCCTTCATTTACTGCTAGGATGTTATAGTGATTTAAAATTATGTGTATAGAACCCTCACAACCCGGACTTTTAATACACAAAGAAGGCAAGCAGCCAAGCAGTAAGAGAAGACCCCAGGAACTACAGTTCGATTAAGCCTGAAATGCTGGTTTCCTTTATGCCCAGATGAGGCAGTCAAGCTGCATGGAGGAGTTAAACCATGGCTACCAAACTCATTTGGAA
The DNA here is from genome assembly GCF_001890085.2 of Hipposideros armiger. Classification (NCBI taxonomy): domain Eukaryota; kingdom Metazoa; phylum Chordata; class Mammalia; order Chiroptera; family Hipposideridae; genus Hipposideros; species Hipposideros armiger. The sequence continues at coordinate 2,471,937 of NW_017731598.1, forward strand.
TTTGAGTACTTGATCCACACTCCTTGGCCAAACATACAGTGCAATCTGGCATCTGAGGACGAGGAAGGCAAAATCAGGATGACCTAATACAGTTCGCAAATGCACTTTTTTCATGGAACAGACTGTTTAGAAACTAGTTTCTGGTGGGGTCATAAAAATGTTTTGGAACTCTAGAGAGGTGGAGGTTGTGCAACCACTGTGAATATACTAAACGCCACTGAATTGTACACTTTAAAATGATTTTATGTGGTGTGAATTTCACCTTAAGAAAAATATACACAGGTCCACAAGTGCAAAGCTGGGATCTTGCGGCCACACACACACACACACACACACACACACACACACACACAGTCACAGAAATTTCTTTGACATTCAGAGAGGTGCAGAAACACACTGCAGGAAGTCCCGAGAAGCCGACACATCAGCTCCTCAGGACCTGCATTAATTGCCCTGGCACGCCTCCCCACTGTGGAGAGCGGATATTTTATACCCACTTCTGCCTGTTCTGCATTCCTTCCTTCAGCTTCTCCCCTCCAGCTCTGGCTCTCGTGTACTACAGGAGGCTCCCAGCAGAGCTCTCCCAGGCCTATAACAAGTAACCTCATCACATAACTACAGCCTCATTTAACGTCACAGCTCCAACAAGAGTACCCTGTTCCTGCTTTCGCACTAACTCCAACTATCTCACTGAACCTTCACCATCAGCCTATGAAACAGGGCAGCTCCTAGCTTAAAGAAGCTACTGGCCCCTTTGTTTTAACAGGCAGTAGTAGATCAGAGGTTCTGGGCTTCTTTTTTTTTTTTTAACTTTATTGGGGAACAATGTGTTTTTTCCAGGACCCATCAGCTCCAAGTCCAGTCGCCACCTTCAATCTAGTTGCAGCAAGATGGGACTCCACCATCCCATGCGGGAGTCGAACTGGCAACCTTGTTGTTGTTAAGAGCATGCGCTCTCACCAGCTGAGACATCTGGCCGCCTGGTTCCGGGCCTTTTGAATCTTTGAATCACAGGCTTACTAGCTGTGCTGCCTTGGGCAAGTCACTTATCTTTTCTGTTTCCTTTGTCTATAAAATAGATTACTAATAGGTGCTGTTGGGAAGATTAAATGACCTAAGGTATGAATGGCACTTAGCATAGGTGGTGGCTGCTAGCTTATAAACATACCCAGTAGCTCTCCTTCTCCACTGAGTTTCAGCAGATTTGAGGCAGAGAAATTAAACAGGCAGAAAATGAAGACTGAGGGTAAAACTGACTGTGAAAAACACACTGAGAAATTTTGCTGGTTTAATAAATGCTTATGTTTAACATGGCAGACAAGAACTGAAGTCAAGTTTTTTAATTAAAATACCTGAATATAGCTAAACCAATATACCTCAAATGTTTTTTTTTTTAAAACAATGGCTAATGAGACAGACCTAAGAAGTGAAAAGGTTTCAAGATGCTTGTGGATTTTGAGGTGGCCACTGAGCCCTTGCTTGCTCGTGTGTTGCACACAGCCAGTTTTTGGGGGATGACTGTAAAATGTGAATTAGACACACATTTGCACCAGCATCCTTTGTGTTCTAAGAAGCTCAGCCAATCCAGGGTCGTACTTCCCACTAGAAAGAACCTGGCTAGGGAGACATGACATTTACTGATGCGAACCAAGAGCCAGGGAAACAAAATCAAAGAGAAGCTGCACTACAGCCAGACGAGGAAACTGGTAATAACAAAAACAAAACTTAATAAGAAAAGCACCAGATAGGGGCCGGCCGAGTGGCGCGATGGTTAAGAACTGGCTTGGGACGCCAGAGGGCCCCGGTTCGGATCCCACATATGAGGGCCAGTGACACTGCCCTCTACAGCTAAGATGCTGAACAACAGCTCAACCTGGAGCTGGGCTGCCCTGAGTCGCCGGCGACGGCGTGGGCTGCAGTCCCTGTGGCAGTGGATTGCCATGGGCTACCATGTGTAGCCAGCAGCCAGCGTGAGCGGCCAGCAGCCGCAGTGAGCGGCCGTCCAGAAGCCGGCGACTGATCTGCCTCGCCAGAGAAGAGCGCAATGATGGTGCCAACTTGGGCCGGTGAAGCAACATCCTCCACAACTAGATTGAAGAACAAAACGACAGCAACTTGTCTGTTCCCCTTCCCCCAATTCCCCAGCACTGTTCCCATCCCCCCAATTCCCCAATAAAAATCTTTAAAAAAAAAAAAAAGCACCAGATAAAGGTCTTTCCAGTGGTTTCAAGTGTCCATTCTCTTTTCCATATCTTCATAGAATCCTTGGAGGCAGCATTAGGACAGGTGCTGTCATCCTGCCCTCCAGGACAGTGAGGGCAGCAGCTGAGCCCAGGGCACTAGATGAAGTGTTGGCAGAACTATCAGTGGTGCAGTTGGACTGGTCAGGATGAGAGTTGGGGATAGTTTTTAAACTTTGAGGTATGGATCCTTTGGTCTGGTCAAATTGCACAGGAACCTACAAGGTTCCAGCTCATAGCCCTGCCTTGTGTTACCCACTAAGGTGAGTCCTGTAGGAGCCTGTTGTCATCATGTCAACTCCTTTACTGAATCTGTGTTATGTGCTGCCTGGAAAATCAAACAGCATACATCTTCCTTCAGAGAGCCACAAGCTTAGTTAGGCAACCTTGTAAGACACTGGCAGCAGGACGAAGTCACTAGAATAATGAATTCTAGATTTAGAATCAGAAGGGCTGGTCAGAGGTCTAGCACTGCCTCTTATGGGGTGTGCACGTAACCTGAACAGGTCATTTCAGTGTCTCTGAGTCTTTCCTCATCCATTAAAAAAGGCAGGGGAAGGGGGGGAATATAATATCACCCCAAAGAGTTGCTGTTATGATTAAATAGGATGAACAGGTCCAGAGAAGTCCTCAAATGTAGACACTACATTATTGACGAGACTCACATGCTAAGTGCCACAGGAATTCAGAGGGGGAGAGAATACGTCCACCTTTGAGGCCTAGAAAAGGCTGCAAGGAATACCTTGTCCTACCTGTGTCCCCTCCCCATCCTGAACCCATCCACACATGCCATCTCCTCACTTAGGAAAAGTGTCCTGAGCCTCCTGAGACCATACCCAGAGCTGAAAGTGCTCCATCCAGCCTCCCAATATCATTGATAGGTATAGTTAATATGTACCAATATCATATATAGGTATAGTTAATATGTACAGGAGAACTATGGTAGGATACCCTAATAGCCTTGGCACAAGGCTACATTTCGAGAATTAAATGAATGAAAATCAAACCATAACAGTTATTAGTCATCCGCTGTGTGGGTCATACTAAGAAATGACTGAGACACTTGAAAACAGTCACCTAATCAAAGTCACTAAAGAAAGCCGTAACCTAATAAGAGTACGTTTTGGTCTGTCTGAAAAATATTAATTGAAAGTCATGGTCTATAAAGACTGTACACAGAGGAGAAGATAGTACAATAATTAGTGTATTAATGTCCATCCAGCTCTGCCCGATGATAAGATGCTGGACCTGCTAGACACACAGATCCTGGTCTCTAAAAAGCCACGCTCTCGCGTAGAAGGGAAAGTTCATCATGTGATTCCAGGACCTGGAAGAAATATAAATCTCCTCTAAGACTTCTAACTCCTTTTGCTGCAAAGCCTCAACCCCAAACGAGCTTCTTATGAATTCATTTCCCCAGGTACCTTGATGCTAAGAAAAGATACACTGGATAGCAGGCACTGGAAAGAATTACTCATCACCATAACTTTGCTCTTCATAATTTATGTTTTCTAATTGTAAAAATTAAAAAAAATTAAAAATTGGGGAAGACTTCAATTAAATCCCAGCTGATTGAACACATGTATTTATCTCTGATATCTCCTAAGTCCTCTAACAAGTACAGTAATTTTAAAAAAGAAAAAGGGATAAAGTCACAAGGACAAAGCAAACAGGAAAGGTGATAACAGCAACATTTTAGAAGCTAGAAGGCAAAAGAACAAGTTGGAAGTGAGTTAGCAGACCCACAAAGCAAAATCCTGGGCCAGCAAAGAGGGGGAAGGTGAGCGGGGTGTGGGAACTGTAGCAGTGTGTTCTGCAATTGGGTTGAAGGTAGAGCCACAAACTTTCTCTGTCATGGTAAACACTCTCCCCAACCCTGATGAAAGGCAGAGAATATTTATTCTCTGGAAAGGGTAGAACAGAGGGTTCCCTGAATGGGAGTACACAAGGCCCATCTGAACGTACCAAACACACAAGGCCAAGGTACATACTATCCTACTTCCTCTACTCAACTCCAGGACATTGGCAGCCCAGGAGGAACCCCTCAGCAGGAGAATAGATTTTTTTTCTCGAGAATATGACCAGCCCCAGAAGACTAAAAACTGACATTATAGCTTCCCCAATGCAAAGGCCCAGACAGATCACCCTACAGCAGTGGTTCTCAACTGAAGGAGTGAGGGGTGATGTTGGCCCAATGGGAACATTTGGCAATGTCTGGAGATATTTTTGATTGTCATGACTCGGGTGGGAGTGCTACAGGCATCTAGTGGGAAGAGGCCAGGGATGCTGCTAAACATCCTACAACATACGGGACAGCCCCGCACAACAAAGAATTATCCAGCCCAAAATATCAGTGGTGGGGAGCTTGAGAAACCCGACCTATAGTCAAGGCCAGAGTCAACCAGGCCCACGCATACATAGAGCTTCCCACATGCGCCAGTGACACTCTCCTAAATATGAGTAGGCACTTGAGGAATTGCCACGAAAGACAGAGATCAAAATGAGACTGTTCAGGGAGGCATAAGCTTCAAAAAACTATCATTTAACATCCTCAGAAAAATTAGTGGAGATATTCAATCAAAAAGCCAAACCAAACTTAGAAGATACTAAAGAAAACAAACATTCAGAGAACAGGAAAAGCCTCTTGAAAATTAAAAATAGAATTACATGTAAAAAAACAGAAGGGGCAGGTGATAATATTGAGGAACTCCCCCCAAAATAGAGCAAAAAGACACAGAGAAAGCAAATATAAGGAAATTAGAGGACCATCCTAAGAACGCCAACATTTAAGTGCTGAGAGTTCTAGTGTAATAGAGATTCACTGGAAGTAAAGAAATCAAAGAAATAAACCAAGAAAATTTCTCAGAATGGAAGGACATGAGCTTCCAGACTGAAAGGGCCCACATAGTAAGCTAGCTACTCCAAAGTCCATGACTGAAATTTCAGGAACATGAAATGGCAGATCCTAAAAATTTCCAGAAGAGAACCAGGTTCCTAATAACAAATCAAGGATCAAATTGGCATCAGACCTTTGATAGCATAAATTGAAGCTGGCAAACAATGGAGACTTTTTTCTTCAAAGTTCTGAAGAGAAAAAAAAAGATGATTTCCAATCCATTTTCAAACTGTCAGTCAGGTATGAAGGAAATAAAAACATTGTCAAATACAGTAGGTGTCAAAAAGTTTTGCCTGCAATGCATCTTTTCTCAGGAGATTAATAAAATATATGCTCCACCAAAATGAAGGAATGAACCAAGAAGACATGAAAAATAAAAACAGGGATCTAATACAAGGGATAGAGCCAAAGGGAATCCCAATAAAGAAGGGAAATCCCAGCATGACAGCTCTGTAGCAAGCTAGAGGCAAGCAGGTCAGGCTCATGAGGGATGCTTCCAAGAAGAAACCGACGGAATACCTGATACGTTAAATTGCATGGAAAGGCAAATTTGACAATGCAGAGAAAACTAAGCATGGGAAGAAACAATTAACTTCAAAGGAAACGAAAAATTTGGTAAAAAAGGAAAAAGTAATTATAGTATACTATGTGACTCAACTGTGATAACGTAGTAATAGAAATATAACTACTGGTCAACTATCATTGAAAAATAAATTTTAAAAAAGCAAATGGCAGCAAAGAAAAAATATATATTACCACTGATCAGTGAACAAATTACAATATAGCTACTGGGAAATGATGAATGGGAAGTGGAAGTTAAGTGTGAAAGCGTGCTAAAGCCTCAGCATGCATGGTGTGAAGTCAATAGGAGATTTTTTTTTTTTTTTAACAAATAGCTAAAAGTTAAAATGGTTGCCTCAGAGAAGTGGGAAATGGCTTTACTGTAGAGGAAGTGAAGAGGGGTCTTTTGTTTCTCCATAATAGGATCTTATAAAACTGTTGATCTCTAAGCCATCTGCATGTATAACTTTAATAAAAAATGACATTTTTTTAAAAATTGGAGGAAACCAGCATAAAGTATAAAGAAGTAAATTACTAAAAATATTTAATATCACCACCTAGAACTAACCAATTTGACAATTTGACAATTTTGTTCCAATTTTTTCCTTGCACATTATACATACGCAGTCTTCATTTTGTAATCATTGTTGTAATCATGCTATATATATGGTTTTGACTCCTGTTTTTTCACACTTGACACATAATTAGCCTTTTCACATATCTTTACATTTTTTTTGTTGTTGTTAACTTATTATTTTTTTTAAGATTTTATTGGGGAATTGGGGGAGGGAACAGCATTGGGAAATCAGGGAAGGGGAACAGACAAGTTGCTGTCCTTTGGTTCTTGCTTCACTGGCCCATGTCGGTAGTGATCACTGCGCTCTTCCTTGCTGAGGCAGATCGGTCACCAGCCATTGAACAGCTGTTCACGGCGGCTCTTGGCAGCTCACGCTGACTGCCAGCCATTCACGGTAGCTCATGGCAGCCCACTGCAGCCTCACTGCAGCCTGTGCCGTCATCGGCAACTCAGGGCAGCCCAGCTCCAGGTCGAGCTGTTATTCACCATCTTAGCTGTAGAGGGCACAGCATCACTGGCCCTCATATGGGATCCAAACCGGGGCCCTGCTGCTCAGAGCTGATGTCCCAAGCCAACTCCTAACCAATGAGCCACTCGGCTGGGCCTTGTTAACTTTTTTTTAATTAATGTTTATTGGAGTGACAATTGTTAGTAAAGTTATTTAGGTTTCAGGTGTACAGTTCTGTAATACATCATCTACATATCACATTGTGTGTTCACCACCCAGAGTCAGTTCTTCCATCACCACATATTTGACCTCTTTTATCCTCATCTACCAACCTCTTCCCCACTTTGTTGAAAGCAGTTTTTAATGGCTGTGATTAATCTAATACACGTCATGCTACCATTTAAAAAACCCCTTTTTACTATGCATTAATGTGTTTATAAGTTATCACTATTATAAATATTGCTGTGAAGGATATTATTTTATGTAAACACAGAGGGTGCCAAAAAATGTTATACATTTTAAGAAAACTATGAAAATTGTAATACTCAATATATACTGATAACAAAAGATGAATACAAGTCATATTTTACTTCTGCAATTACAAGGGGTGCTCAAAGTGGTTACCATCAGCGTCCAGACACTTCTGATTACGGCGAACTACTGCTTGAGCAACAGTGACCAAAGTGTCCACTTGCACACATTTTTTGGTTTTTTGGCACCCCTGGTATGACTCTGGATCTTTCCTTGGCATAAATTCACAGAAATGGATCATTTCGAAAATTTCAGGGTCCTTGCCAAATTAACCTCTGTGATATTGTAATTTATAATAAGAAGTATATACTTGGTCTTGGTTCCTTTTTCTGGCATAAAGCTCCTAAAACCTTTGGGATTTCCTAAGTAATGACAGCATAAAGGTGTCTCTTGTGTTGATGAGGTGACTTTTGGACCCTATCCTTAGTTTACCAGGAGACCCAACTATGTGATTATGGGTTGGAACTTGTAGTCCCAACCACTTCCCACCACTTCTGGGAAGAGGGGCTGACGTTGAATCAATTACCAATGGCCAATGATTTATTAACAATTGTGCCTATGCAACGAAGCTTCCATAAAACCCCAAAAGGACAAGGTTCCGAGAGCTTCTGGGTTGGTAAATACATGGAGGTGCTGGGAGACTGGTGTGCTTGGGGAGAGGATGGAAACTCCGCATCTCTTCCCACATACCTTGCCCTATGCAGCTCTACATCTGGCTGTTCATGAGCTCAATATCCTTTTACAATAAACCCATGATCTAGTAAGTAACATGTTTCTCTGAGTTCTGTGAGCTGCTCTAGCCAAATAATTGAACCGCCTGAGGAGGGGTTCATGGGAAACTCTGATTCATAGCCAGTCGGTCAGAAGTACAGGTAACAATCTGGACTTGTGACTGGCATCCTGAGGTGGAGGGGGTCCTGGGAACCTCCAATCTGTAACCGGTTGGTCAGAAGCACAGGTAACAGCCTGGGCTTCCAACTGGCATCTGAGTTGTGTTGGTGGAGTGGTGGTAGGGGAAGAGTCTTGTAGGACTAAACCCTTAACCTGTTGAATCTGATACTGCCCCCAGGTAGATAGTATCAGAACTGAGTTGAAATCTCAGACCACCATGCTGGTGTTTGCTTGTTGTATAGGTGGGGATGTCCCCCCCACACACACACACACACACTGAAATTGAGTCTCACAACATTCAGAACCTCCAAATGGTTTGTATCAGTTTTTACTCCAAACAATGCTGCACAGTGCATCCACTTCTGGGTAACAATTTTTCCCATCTTGTCCAATGTGATAGGTAAAAAAAACCCAAAACAAACTTATTTGCATATCTTTGCACATCATGTGTTCACTGACATTTTGCTTTTCTTCTTTTGTGAGCTATTGGTTTATGTCTTGTGTCCATTCTTCCACTGAGACCACATGGTAAATTAATCCTTCGGCAACTTCATTTATATCTGGATCTCTTATGAATCAACAGATCAGACCCATGAACCTGATGATCTGTGAGAGTCTCAATAAAATCAAGTTTCTGAATCTGGATGGCCCCACTGAGGCCCTATCTGTGAGGCTCTGGGCAAGTAGCCAAGCAGTTGGGCACCTTTATGACATTCCTCACACTCCACAAATTTTAGCTCCTTGTGGCACGTCCCATTTTCTACATGCATTTTGGTCATCTGTATATATCTCCTCCTCCCACTAGACTCTAAACTCCTACTGGGGAAGTACCCTATCTGATGGATCTTTATGTTCCTCACCTCACCTGTGGTTAACAGATGCTCATATACTTGATGAATGAAGATATAAGGGTGGGGATAGGGGTAGGGGAGGCTATGAACAGAGGCACAGAGAAAACTAGAACACTGGGCGGGTAGAGGGGAGACCACCCCCACCCCTACCTAAGGCAGGGATGAAGACAGCACTAGACATGCATGACCAACAGAGCCTCACTTTCTGCCTCATAACCTGGAGAATGATTCCCAGAGCCTGGGGGAAAATGCCCATGTAATAAAGACTGGCAAAAGGGAATAAAAAGGAAAGACAATGATGATTCAGCCATAAAAAGGAATGAAATATGATACATTCCACAACATGGATGAACCTTGAAAACATTATGTTAAGGGCCGGCCGAGTGGCGTGTTGGTTAAGGGTTGGCTTGGGACACCAGCTCTGAGCAGCAGGGTCCCGGTTCAGATCCCACATGAGGGCCAGTGATGCTGCGCCCTCTACAGCTAAGATGGTGAACAACAGCTC
>NW_017731598.1:2481593-2494976 GCF_001890085.2 Hipposideros armiger
CAATGATAACACCAACATGGGCCAGTGAAGGGACATCCTCCACAACTAGACTGAAGAACAAAAAGACAACAACTTGTCTGTTCCCCTTCCCTGATTCCCCAATAAAATCTTAAACAAAAACCAAAAAACATTATGTTAAGTGAAAGAAGCCAGACACAAAAGGTCACTTATTGCATGACTCCATTTCTATGAAATGTCCAGAATAGGTAAATCCATAGAGACGAAAAGTAGATTAATGGTTGCTAGGAGTTGAGGAGGAAGGGAGAATAGAGAGTGACTGCTAATGAGAACATGATTGCTTTGGGGAATGATGAGAATGTTCTGGAATTAAATAGTGGGGATGGTTGCACAACTTTTTGAATATATAAAATGTGATGAATGTGAATTACATCTATATTTTTAAAAATGAAAGAGGAATATCTTATACATCAATAGTGTGGTCCACCAGGAATCTCTGACTAATCGCTTTTTTCATAACACCAGCTTGCCTAGACGCTGATGCTTCCTGCCCTGTTAGGTCTGGCGGCAGAATGTCAGGGGTCCCCCCAACAGCAGGCAGCATTCAGCTCCCCACTCCTACCAAGGCAGAGCTGAGCAGGTCAGCCATTCTCTGTGCCCTCTCTGCCCTGCTGCTAACAGAGGACCACAGGACACTCTAGAGAGGGACAACTGACATCAAACATACTGAAGTATTCCTTAAGATCCAGAAGTGCTAGAGAACAGTACACATCCTGGCCAATATTTTATCCAAACAGACCTAGCAGCCTTTCTGCTAACGGGCTCCATGAGTTAACAAATGAGTTCTATTGGGCTTAAATGAGCAATACATTAAAATGACCACTTATAATCTGATTTTAAAGACTTTCAATAATATCCAGACAGATCAGAACCCCCTTTAAAGTGAGCTGATAAGAAAGTCAATATGGAAGTGATGTAAAGTCATGGGAAAGGTTCTTTCCATAATAATTTTTTGACAGATTTCCCTAAATCCAATACATACCTGGTTTCTACTGGGGCCCCCTAAACCTTGTGCTAAGTGCTATGTGCCACATTACCCGCTGGGTGCTGAATAAAGACTTACACGTGAATAAAACCAAATGCTAGACTATAGCCTATAGACAATTTACTCAGTTGAAATTGAATGAAGGGGTTCAACCTCAAGAGGGCTGGAGTCACTGAGGAGGGCATGGAATGCCTAGGCTCAGAAGGACCTTCTCACTTTCTGCAGCTAGATGAAGACTTAGCTACCTCCTGCCAGACAAAACCCTGTATAAAGAAAGCAAGGACCCCATCTCTCAACTCTGTCCCCATCCCCATCTCTCACCCAGCCCCTTCCACATCCCTCCAGGGCCAAGGAGCCCACTAGAAACACCTTAAGTTAGTAAATGTGAGCCCTGAACCGGGTCACTGGTGAGGAAAGCCCTTTGAAAATTAAGCTGGGGTAGATGGAACTTTAATTGAACTGGATAATCAGAATTAAATGCATTTTCTCAGCATCAGCTCTTAGAGGGAGCATACTTGGAGACAACTCATTTATAATCCCAACCATTATGCCGTTTGAAAGAGGATGGTTTTTCTACAACTGGAACAGCTTGGAAAAAAAGAAAAAAGTGGGGAGAGAAAGAGAAAGGAAGAGAGAAGGACCAAAGAATTTTAAAGTGGGGTGTGTGTGTGTGTGTGTGTGTGTGTGTGTGTGTGTGAGAATGAAAGCATGGGGGAGGGGAGGACAATTAACACAGAAAGTTTGAATCAGCCAGAGAAGTAATAACTGCCAATATGGATGTTTAACAGCCTTTCCTCCAACCTTTCCTGGTGACCTGCCTGAGAAGTTTTAGTACAAAAGGACCTCATCGCCCATCTGTTGCTTTGGAACATTTAGAACAAACCACACTGGCACCCTCCTCAGAGGCCGGCCTGTCACCACCCAAAGTGCTAACCTCAGTTACAGTAAACAGAGCAGGGCCCAGGACCAATCTGTCTGGCTGCTTACTGTACAGGAGAGAAAATGGCTTGGCCCTTAGGCCTCATCAAGGAATGCCCACGTTGCATATTGTGTGCACAGCCCTGGGCCAGACTGCATACCAATGGGGCAAAGGGGGGCTTAGGAAGTTATGCTTCCATTTTCTCCTGAGAGTGCTCTGGCCCCATCTTCCCCAGGTGAGCTACGAAGACAGTACCGGCGGCTGAATGATGTTGCAACCATGTGTAAAGAACTAGAAAAGCGGTGTCTTTGGTGGGGCAGGGGTTAAAAAAATGAATAAACTATGCACTCTGGGGAAAGTGTATAAGGTGTGCGTGCCTGTGGGTGTGTGCGCGCGCGCGTGTGTGTGTGTGTGCACACACGGGCATGCTGGTAGGGGGGGAAGGGAAGATGGCTTGCTAGAAGGAAGCACATAATACACAAATACTAACTCACTCAGTGGTTCTGTCATTTTCACCTGCATCAGAATCACCTGGAGGGCTTCTTACAACAGAAACAGCCCAACGTTTCTGGTTTAGGAGGTCTGGGGTAGAGCCTAAGAATTTAAATTTTAACAAGTTCTCTGGAGATGCATGTTGGTTCGAGGAGCATATCTGAGAGCCAGTGCAGTACTTCAAACCCTTCTTAAGCACCTAGTACTTGTAAGAATCCAATCTGAGCATTTGCTCCACCAAAAATCAACCTGGAGAATCCCTTGGTCAGCTTAGCTCTTCAGAGCAGTTCATCTCCTTGGAAGGACAGAACTCGGCCCCCTCTGTATCCCTGGTGAACAGGTACCTGGTCCTCTCCCATCACTCACTATTGGTCCAACCCCTTCATTGAACTGTGAGCTCCTGAGGGCAGGGCCTGTGCCTGACCTGCCATGTAAGCCATGGCCCTGACCCCAGCCCAGATTTGGTGCTTGGGGAATTTTCATCCAGTCCTGTCAGCCAGCCCAGGAAGGAAGATATGTCACTGGGGACAGCCCAGGAAGACAAGAAGAATGAGCAGCAGGTGGCAGAGGAAGTCTGGGTGTATCCAGGGCATCTTCAGATGGAAGAGGGACAAAGATATATGAAATGGCAGTTTTCACCTAAATAAGAAAACTACTGGAGAAAAAAAAAAGGCTTGGGGCAGCCGCGTGGGACGTAAAAGACACCTGTCATTGGCAGGCCAGAGCTGCTCTACCCGGCAGCCCCCAAACAGCAAGCCAAGGTTGGCAGGCAGAGCGGGGTGAGAGCACAAAGGGGCAGAGAGGTAGTTGTGGGCCTGAGGAGAGCCAGCTTATGTCAACAACACGACAGTGTGCAATGGCACCGAGCTTCTTCCACGCCCGCGCCAGCCATGCAGCCACCCAGGCATGCCTCTTTTTACGCAAGAGTAGGATTAGTGAACAAACTGACAAAACACCTTAACTTCCCAGGTGGGCGGGGGGCGGTTTTTTGGAGCTATTTTAGCAGCAGCCCTTACTGTTCCATCTACAGACACCATTCCACCAACTCTTCTGTCTAGAAACGCAATGTGCTTGGAATTTACTCATCACATGAAATATTCAACAATGAAATAGATGCAATTAAGGGAGACATTTAACACTGTCAAGCTGATTAGCGTCCATAGTTCAACACGAAGAACCCAGGACTGGCAGCTGGTCAGCCTGCCCTATAATCTTGGTGTTGCCTTTTATCAGCTGTGTGGCCTGGAGCAAGTCACTTAACCTCCCAGAACCTACAAAAGGAGGCCAATACCACTTGCTTTTTTAACTCTTGGAGCAGGTAAAAAGGCACCAAATGCAACATGTTTTGTACTCTGTGAAAATGCCACTCAGCGACAAGTGCGTCATTATTCTCAACCCCCAAGTCTAACCTGAGCCCTGGAAGGGCTGGCAAGTCTGGGGATCGGGAGAGAGGCAGCTGGTTTACTACTCCCACCAGTCACTTGAAAAGAAACAGCGACAACAATAAAGGCCCCTTCCCCCACTTCTTGTTCTATTAAAATCAACAAGCAACACAGCACCAGATTAATCTCTCTCTAATTACTAAGTTGTCAGTTACTGGGTGAAAAACTCCATAATTTCGTTATCAACCCTACTCCACATATTGATACTGATAGCAGGGATCTAGAATCATAAAAAAACACATTCAGGTCACCCCCCCCCATGCCTGGAGGCACTCCACACACTGTTCCACAATATGAGCTCCTATGACCCTCTGCCTGTATGACCTATTTAGTCCAATGCTTCCCAGGCTTTCACTTTATGGTACAGAGAAAAGAGGTGATGTGTTCAGCACACAGCAGGTCAGATGGAGGGGCCAGGGGCAAGTGACTGGAGTTGGACTGCTCAAACTGGAAGAGGCAACCCGAGCCCAAGGCTGTCTGTCCCAGGCCCCACCCAGCCACCTTGAGCCTGAGAAAATCCATTCTCTGGAACATGGGAAGCTCTGATTTGGTCCAATGACTCTACAAGGAAGTACAGTAAAACCTTGGACTGTGAGTAACTTGGTTTGCGAGGGTTCCTCAAGACGAGCAAACATTTCTAATACATTTTTAACTTGGTAAACGAGCGATGTCTTGCAATACAAGTAGTTTGTTTCTGGAACGAATTATGCTTGCAAACCAAGGTATTACTGTACTATTATAATCCCTGTTTTACAGATAAGGAAACTGAGTTTTGAGAGGTCAAGCCCCTTGCTGGAAAGTGGGCCCTGGCAGTTAAATGTGAGGACCCGCAGTGGTAACCAGGATACTCTACTGCCTCCCATCTCTTCCTGAAAGCTTAGATCTTCCAAAAAACTTCTCCCTGCCACCTCTTCCCAGTTGGGACTGTGGAGCACTCAGTTTCACCCGAGCTTTCCCAGTTGCATAGGTGGACCTTTCTGCGATCTGATCCCCCTTTCTTCTCCTGCAGGAGGTAGGAACACAGAGCAGGTACTGAATCAACCCCAACTGAACTGAACTGGAGTGCAGCCTCCCATGCTGGTCTGGGCCATCACTCTGAGTTACCACTGACTGAGCACCAGGCCACATGGAGCAACTACCTCACCTCCAAACCTCACAGCAACCCTGCAAGGCAGGCATGATCTCCATTTAGAGGGAGGGAAGTGGGAGAGGATCACAAAGGTGAGCTGGCTGGCCTACGGTCTCACAGCTACAAAGAGGGGGAGCTGGGATTCAAAGTGGGTCTGGAGAATCCAAAACCCACACTTTCACTGCCAAGCTGCGTCCTCCTCAGGCAATCTGGGAGTGAGAGGTCTCAGGAAAGATGCAAAGGCCTGAGCCCAAGGGAGAGCCTGGGGGACTGGCCCACTGGTGACCACTATGTCCCAGATTCTGGGTGGGGATAAAATTGATGGCCTGCTGTATACCTCTATACTGTCACTCCTTTGAACCTTAGAGAACCTACTGTATTAACAAAGCTTTTTTTTTTTCCCCCCCTAAGAAAGGGGTTGTGCCTGAAGCTATAACCTTAGTCTGTGGTTAGATTTTTAGCAGAAATGAGTTGACAGCCAAATGAGAATCAACTCAATATAAGAAATATTTGTTAAGAAATATTTGTCACATGCCTTCACACACCAGGCTCTGGAAACATGGTGGAGAAAAAGACAGACCCAGTCGTCTGTCCTTAAGGAGGTTAGAGAGAGCAACAACCGGCCCAGGAGGTTCCAGCAGGCAGTGCATCTGGGAGAACTCTATTTGGGGAGCTGAGAGACCTGGGGAAGTTCTGGTGACCTGCCCACAGCCACCCTGCCACCCCATGCAGCCTCCCTGGCTGCATGTCGCCTCGCTTCCTCGGGCAAAGCAGCTGCCTGCCAGAAACTAAAAGAGGAAGAACAAACTGCTGAGGTCAAGGAAAGCTGCTCCTTGACCCAAACATGCCAAATTAGGACAAAACCAAGCCCCTCCAAATGAAACGATATTCAGCAGAGGCTCAGGAATTTCAGTTTTTTAAAAAAGACAGGTGGTCTTTGGTTTTGTTTCTTTGCAACTGCTTCTTGCAGTATTGCTATTTTATATCTGAGACCTCTCGGACCTGCTGCTGCCAACACGTGTCATCGCTAGAAACTGATACCCCCGCCCCTCGGACAGACGCTTTGGTTTTTTTTGTTTTGTTTTAATGCCATTAGGTCTCATCTCCTGAAACTCCAAATTCCACGAAAACCGCCAACACCCAGCTCTCCAGAAGGCTTCTGACCCGTGAGCTTTTAAAGCCATGCTTCCCACCTTTTACATATCCCGGCATGCACAGAAAATGGCAACATATGCTCGGCCCCCTAGGGGCTGCACACTGCCCACCCCCCAGCTGAGAAGATGGTATCTCAGCACACCTGTAACATCCGTTCCTGATACACCTACTGGGAAGCTCCCAGAGTTTAAATATCACCGAACCTCAAGAGAATCATGACTGAAGTGGAGAAGCCAGAGGGATCAAAGGGTCAGGAAGGCGACAGGCCCATCTGAGGCACAAAGAGAAACTAATCAGAGCTGGTTGGGGACTGTCCCCACCCAGAGGTCCCTGCCCGTCTGAGCTGGCACATCCCACACTCACATTAGAGTCCCAAGAGTCCCAGGAGGGGGAACACAGGGCATTTAGTCACTGCAAAGGCTTTGGAGCCAACAAAGGCCATCCACCTTCCCAACACGGAGGAGGAAGCCAGCATTCCATGTGATGTGGCTCAGGCTGGAGATATAAATAGCTTCTAAAAAGGTTAGCAAAATGCAGATGACAAATCTACAGTAGGTTACTAAGGGAAACCAGGATGCTTAGTGCCAGCATCTCACCTGTTGCAGCTGATGTCTGGAAGGAAGGCTGTGGCTCCTCCCAAGCTCTGCTTCCTAGCCCTTCAGGGATGTAACGTGGGGCTGCAGGGACCAGAAGCCTGGGTGATATGAGTGGGCACTTCCTGGGTGCCCTACTGATGTGCCCTGCAGGCCCCCTCCAAAGTGAAGAAAAACTTTTTTCCTAATCACATCTCTGTCTGCCTTCCAAAAGTCCACTCGCTCTCAATTTCCTCATCTGGGTAAAGTCGATCTGGAAGATATTGTGAGGAATGCTGCCTGAAGGTGGAAGGAAGTCGATGAGTGGCAAAACTCTGGCCCACCCCTTTCCTCTTTCCATTATACCGAGCCCCTGGGTGCTGCCCCATGAAGGGGCATTCCCAGGCTGCCTCTCGTGGAGATTCCCATCTGGAGGGGAAGTGCTTCCCTAAGGGTGCAGAGGGACTACAGGGCAACCACAGCTGCCGGGCTACGTCAAGTGAGAAACAGACTTTGCCTGTCACTGAAAAAGCAACCCCAGGGGACACCTGACTTAAGGATATTTATAGCTCTCATGTATGTGTCCTTGAACTTGTGTGTGTTTAAGCTAACAGCATGCCCAAAAGCACACATATAGACTTCCACACACCGAGGTACTGGCTAAATCTGGAACTCTAGGGAACCCAAACTCACCCCTAACACACTCTCCTGTGTGTGGGTATTCTGGGACCTGGAATAAACTGGGCATCAGTCCTCTCTCTTCGGCGTATCAAGTTCCGCCTTCCTGCCAAGAATTAAGATGTCAGCCTGGAGCCGGCAGCTCCAGAGCAGCTTGCCAGACAGCTCCCCATGGCTCGTCTACACAGATAGCGCGAGTTCTTCCCACTTCCCATGCGCTCCAAACAGTGCAGAGGCAGGAGGGAAAGTCTCACCTCTCCAGTCCCTCCTCGAGCAGACACTGGGGCTGGCAGCAGACTCTGTCAAGTCCTCAAAGCCCAGCAAGAAAGGAGAAGCTCCACTGAGGCCTAGGCCGGAAGTCAGACCCCTGCACAAGGCCCCAGGGAGGAGGAAGGCGCTGCCCTCAACTTCCACTCCAAAATGCTTGGCAGTCAAAATGTCAGCTGCTCCTGGACCACCCAGGGGCTTGGCCAGGAAAGGGGGCCTCCCTTTGGCAGTAATGCTAATGAGTGTGTTGGGGCTATTGAAGGATGTCCCCAGGCAGAGCATGTGACGTGGCTAACACTAACCAACACACTTACATTTATATTTCTCCCTCTCCCCTCTCCCTCTCTTTGTCCCCTCTTCCTTCCCCCCTCTCACTCTCCCTCTCCCCCAGCAGCCGCAGAGGTCAACAGGGGAAGCAGCCTGCTCTGGAAGGCAGGTCATTTACTATAGGCCTACCTCAGAGGTATTGCGGGTTCAGTTCCAGACCACAGCAATAAAGCGAGTTGTAATCGTTTAGCTGGTAGAAGGTCTTGCCTTCAATTTATAAAAAAAACGCAACACCTGTGAGATACAATAAAGTGAAGTGCAATAAAATGAGGTATGACTGTACAGTCATTTCTTGATTTTCCTAATATACGAGTATAAATTGGGCAAATGTTTGCCTATGGCTTTGAACTTTGTTGGGGTCAGAGTTAAGCACATTGACTAGAAGTTCCAACCAGAGGGAGGCGCTGTTGCTGTTATTCAAACGCAGTGAGTGCCCCTGTGCAAAAGCAAACTTTTTGTAAAAAGCAACTGTGGGCTTTCAGTGCTGTGCACTTCCTCCCCATCCCACCTTACCTCCCAACGTATTGGGTTGTCGGAAAAGTCATGACGTAATTTTTCTCTGTTTTTCGTTGCAAAAATGCATCATGACTTTTCCAACAACCCAATAGAATCAACTGGAACCTCCACACCCCACTTGTTTCTCAAACTCTACACTGAACTCTTGGTTTTTCTAAGAGTTCCTCTTACATCACGCGGGATACAGGCTGTGATTAAGAAAGGAAACCATATTAAAAAGAAAAAAAAAAAAGGAAACCATATGACACAACAGGGCACTTAGATCAGGGTGTACTCAACTACGTCCTTGAGTCCATCCGTGATGGGGACTGTGGGAATTATAAAGTGCAAAGCTGGCTACACCTCTGCTGAGAACAGTGTGGGGTCTGGCATCCTAATAGAATTGCTATCAACTCCAGGCATAACACACTGTCCTCTTTCACCTGCCATCCCTTCCGCCCACAAAACTGCCCAGAGTGGAGAACAATAATTTCTCGTAATATTTATTACACATATACTACCAATGAATGAAGAAAAGTGTCTGCTTCTTTTACATACATTAAACAATATAAGCTGACCTACAACACTACACAGTATAGAGTCTAGTTATTCACATTTTTACTAGGTCACAAAGAAGGTAAATAACTTAGCTAGAATCACAGGACTGGTAGAGCAAACAGGAGATCTGAGCCCAAGCCTGTTTTGTTCCAAAGCCAAAGGCTTTCCTCTGCTGCCCATTAGGCTTACAAATTCTCTCTCTCTCTTTCTGTGTGTGTGTGTGTGTGTGTGTGTGTGTGTGTATTTATTATTGTTATTGTAAGGTTAATCTGATATGGATTCGTAGATGTATAGAGGTATGGAGTCTTAATGACCAATATAACACAGAAATTGGCTACATAACACGCATGAACAGGCATCTATCTGTTCCAGACACTCCACCTATGCTGTCATCAGCTATGGCAAATCTCTATCTTAAATTCACTCTTTTGTACCCCCCAGGTGCTTAGCACAGCGCTAGGTGCATGGTGGGTACCTGTCATGTAATCTCACTGATGATTACTTTGATAAGATTACTTATGAATAATAAACTCTTCAATGCTGAAAGGTGAATTATCACTAACTTTGATCCAAAAAACAAAAGTCTTAGGGCTGGCCGAGTGGCACGTTGGTTAAGAGCTGGCTTGGGAAGCCAGAGGGCCCCGGTTCAGATCCCACATATGAGGGCCAGTGACACTGCCCTCTACAGCTAAGATGCTGAACCTGGAGATGGGCTGCCGTGAGTCACCGGCGACAGCGTAGGCTGCAGCCCCTGCTGCAGTGGGTTGCCATGGGCTACTGTGTGTAGCCAGCAGCCAGCGTGAGCAGCCATCCAGAAGCCGGCGACTGATCTGCCTCGCCCGGGAAGAGTGCAATGATGGTGCCAACTTGGGCCAGTGAAGCAATGTCCTCCACAACTAGACTGAAGAACAAAAGGACAGCAACTTGTCTGTTCCTCTCCCCCAATAAAAATCTTAAAAAATAAAAATAAAAATGTCGTAGACATTGGGAGAAACACCAAGGGTGCCTAATGTACATCTTGGCCAACAGACAAGTTCCATCACTGGGTAAAAACAGTAATATACTATTTGAACCTTACGCACAGGTTGATCCAACTTGTATGCCTTACAATCTGCAAGGGAATCAGAAATTATGATGACGTATGGGAAGCCCTGTTTTTGTGTGTGGGCCCAAATTTGGGTGACACATTGGATCTGGGTTCTCCACTCTGTAGGGGTGGCATATAACCCCTCTCACGAGAATGGCTGTAAAGATTCCAAGTACCATGTCTACGGACACACAAGCAATCCAGTCAACCCAGGTGGTATCTCAGCACCTCCCATAGTTTCCTGTGTATATAACCACCCCCGACTGGGGCAGATTGAGGTCCTAATCCCAGCAACACCTCTCAGTAGCTGTGTGATCTTAGGTTAGCAACCTAACTTCTCTGAGCCCCAGTTTTCTCATCTGCAAAGATGGAAGATCACCTATCTCATAGGGTTGTTTTGTGGAGAAAATAACATTTGCCCGATGCCTGATATGCAGAAGGAACTCAGCAAATATTAGTTTGGTTTGAATGTGCATAGAATAGCTCTGACATATACATGTCCTGCTGAATAGGGCTCATGGTCCAAAAATGGTCATGGTGACAAGTAAAGGAGGAAAGGAAAGAGGGAGAGTGACAGAAATGAAAATTAGAGACAATTTTTTAAAACCTCTCTCCTTTCAACCAATAATTTCAACCTGTTGTTTATCAACTGTACTGCTTAAACTTTGGTCTTATTTGATTGAATAAGTTCTGCCTGTTGCCCCTCCATACATTCTGATAGAAAGAATAACAACTACAAGACAGACAACCAAATGGGGCCCTGAAGACTTGGCTCTACTGACTTGAATCAGTTTGGTGAAAGGAGACAGCCTCAGGTACCTCCCACTGCCAACAGTTTATCTTCAGACGCTCCTGTAACTTAACAGTTCAGAAACCAGAGTCCACATCAAGGCTCACCCCTACCCCATAAGACATTTTTCGGAATCTAACCTGGTACCACAATTCTGAAATCCAAAACTAGAAAAGCCACAAAGGACAGCTCCCCTTTATTGAGCACCTATCTAGTATGCGCTAGTCTCAGTGCTAAGCATCTGGCATCTAATGTCTGCACAGAGGAATGGTCTGAATCTTTTAAACCTCATTTTACAGATAAGGGAACTACTACTGGACATTCCCCAAAGACACTCTCTAAGCCCCTCAGCTCCTCACATGTCCTCAAGGACTCAAGCCTGCATGACATGTGGAAACTTCAGGTCTAATCACAGGGCTGGATTCTGCAAAACTTCATCACACACAATCATCTTAGCCTCACTGCAAATCACTGCAGAAGTGGGTCTGGGAAGAGGGTGAAGCTGGGGGGGGGGCGCGGGGGAGAGAAACAGAGAGAGAGAGAGACAGAGAGAGACAGAGAGACAGAGAGAGGAGACCTTAATCCTTTAGGAGCCACCTCTAATTTGCAAATAATGGTCACAGGCTGCCTGGAGGAGTATGCCATTTTCTTTCTGCACAATAATCTCTCCCAGAAAAAAACCCAGACAAAAGTGACCTGGCCTATCCAGGGAAAAATAAAAAATAAAGCTCTTCTTCCAAAGATTCACACTGAACTCCTAACCCTTCCTGCCCCTCCCTGCCCCAGAGAGTGGCTAGATCTTTGTTGTTTCTTTTCTTTTTTCCCTGTGGTCCCCTGGTAACACAAATTACGTTTTCAGGGACTCGAGTCCCGGAGTGCAGTGATGTTGTAATAAACATAACCAGGACCAAATGCCTTCCCATCATATTAGATGATGCCATTTTCCACCAATCAGGCTCCTCTGGCAGGCGGACCACTCACCAATGAGGGACCAGACGAGGCTGTGAGGGGGAGACCTGGTCATCCGCAACTAAAAATAAGGGCGCTTCACGATTGGTCGCTGCCACTTTGCAACAGGAGTTGGGACCCACACACCAAGCACCATACAGAAGGCACACACAGGCAAAAACTTTCACAGCCCAGGGGTTCATATGAGGTGGGCTGGTCAGGGGTTGTTGGATATTTTTCCTTTTCCTAATTTGCTGACTTGAAAAAAGCAATAAAGACTTGACCCAGAGGGGCCCCTCGCAGACACACCCTCCCTCCTAGACATCTCAGTTCCCAAAGGCCCTTCGCAGCCACCCTGAATCGAGAAAGGAAAAGGGGTGTAGGCCAAGGGCCAAGACACTCACCTGTCCAGCTGTGTCATAGAGTCCCAGGAGGTACTGCTTGCCCCCTACGGTGACGCTGACTGCAAGGGCAGAAGCGGGGGCAGGGAGAAAAGCTCACAATTACTCTGGGGCAATTTCGCTCCCCACCAGGACCCTCCTTTCCCAACCCAGCTGGAGGCAAGAGGGTGCTCGAAGGGAGAGTCATCCCTTTTCCCTTGTGCCCGGCTCACTGTGAAGTGGCTTGAGGTCGGGGTGCAATGTGGCCCCTAGCTGCTCACTCCCTTCTCCCAAGTCCCTTAGCCACGTCTCTCTCGCCCAGTCCCCCCCCCTCCCCCAGGTGTTTGGGGCAGTAGAGGAGGCGGTTGTGGGATGGGAAGGTCAAGGAGGTCGGCCCAGGACCCAAAGGGGTTGGGAAGTGCGGGTAGTTGGCACTGGGCGCGGGGGTGGGGGTAGGGGATACGAAGACGGGTCCGAGTTGCCCGCGAAGGGGATGGCTTAGAGGCAAAGCCTAGGGGTGGGGCCGGGCGCCAGGCAGAGGGCGCGGCGGGAGAGGGGTGAGAGGCAGCAAGGGGGCTCCACCAAAGTTGCTCCAAAGTTCCCGGCCCGCGGAACAGCCCCTTAGTCAGCAGTTCCGAGCCTTACCTGCGTAGTGGTCGAAGACGGTGGGCACGTACTCCTCCGGGAAGGCGTCGTTGGCATAGCTCATAAGTAGGCACGTCTTGCCCACCGCCCCGTCGCCGACCACCACACACTTGAGCATCAGCGCGCCGGGCCCGTGAGCCATGCTGCAGCCGGCCGGCCTCCGGGCATGGTCCCCCCGGAGCCCCCGCCCCGGCCCCGGGCTCAGCCCCAGCCCGCCTGGGGGGTCCGCCGCCGCCGCGGCTCCACGCAGCAGGACCGCCCCCCCGGCCCCATGCAGCGGCTCCCCCGGCTCGAGGGGAGGGGGCGGCGGGCTCTGTGCGCTGCCGCCGCCTTGGTTGTTGCGCGGATCCCTGCCCGGGCCCCGGTCGCCGCGTCCGCCTGCTGCCCCCGCCGCTCGGCGCCCGCGCCCTCTCCCCAGCTCTGCCTCCCCGGGAGAATCCGCTGGATCATAAGACTGTCGGGCCCCAGGGGAGACCGCAACTTTAGGGAGGGCAGA
>NW_017731598.1:2500130-2505045 GCF_001890085.2 Hipposideros armiger
CCCATTTCATTACATAACAGAAACTCCGAAGTATGCCCCAGCTTCAGAATTTGGGCTCATGCACCCTTAATAATGTTCTGCTATCTTCATTTCTATCTTCTGCTACAACCTGCGGTCAGGTGACCAGTTGTTATAACTGATGGTATTGGCACTCATTGCTGGGCTATAGGAACGGACACTTCCTTAGAGGTTACTGTATGGAATACTCAAATGATCTTGGAGTGTCCCCTCTCATAAGCTCAAAGGAGGCTGGATCACAGACCCCTCTTCCAGAAATGAAGTTAGTGATGTTATTCCATGCTTCAGTACTAAGAGTGCCAGAAACCATCCAAGACTCACTTATGGTTGTTCCTTTATAGCGGATGTTTTGGCTACCAAGCATCACGATCACATTTTGAATCTATGGAATCTCCCATTTTGAGAGTCTTGGTGGGAAGAAAAGATCATCCCTTATAGCAGCTAAAAATTACATTCTTGCTTTTCTTGTCAGAGTCAAGAGCTATTACAACTACAGTTAAATACAGGGCACACTCCCTCTGGAGGTTGCAGCTTTTGCGATGGGTACACAACTCAGTAACTGACACAGAAATTGGCACATAAGGGTAGGCAGTGGTGGTGGTTGTGGTATAATTGAGTTCCTGATGCAGAAGTGACAGCTGTACACACTGATTGTCTAGAATTTGGTGACAGCAATGGTACCAAAAGTGGTTTTCTCACTAGAGCTGTTCCTAAGACATGTGCTGGGCACAGTTCCTATGAAGATAGCCTTGAGCAGCTTCTCTAGCCCTTTCACTGTCCTGTGAGCTACATATGATCCTTTGAGGTTCCTTTTCCATTCAGTCAGCCACTGATAGCTTCTGTTGCTTGCAACCCAGCCTCCTGAGAAGGGGTTGGAGGAGCAGATCACTATAGTGAATGTTCTTCATGCAGAGGTTCCCATTTCTGCCATTCCCAGGTAACTGGTACTAGACCTACCTTCTGTCATATTCCATTCCAGCTGCTACAACAAAATACCATAGATTGGGTAGCTTATAAACAACAGAAATATATTTCTCATAGTTCTAGGGACTGGCAGTGCAGAATCAGGGTGCCAGCATGGTTTGGTGAAGGCCCTCTTCTGGGCTGAACACTCCTTGTTGTATCCTCCTCACATAGTGGAAAGGACTAGGAAGCATTGTTGGGCCTCTTTCATAAGGGCACTAATCCCATTCATGAAGGCTCTGCCCTCATGACTTAATCACCTCCAGAAGACCCCATCTACTAATCCCAACACTTTGGGAATTCGGTTTCAACATATAAATTTTGGGGGGACACATTCATCCTACAATACCTTTTTAATGTAAGCAACTTGGAAATTGCACAAAATATATAAAATCACTGTTTTCAGATATTGGATAGCACGTAGCACAAGACTATGATTCCTGAAGAAAAAAAAAAAAAGAACAAACGAGGCAAGCTCTACTATCACGCTTTCTGTCAGAAGTACTTTCTGAATTGCAGCACAGTGAGGGGAAACCAAAGTAGACCGTAGTAGTTTTGCTGANATGGGAGAGAATGAACACACTCCACGCTGACAGGCACCCCCCGCCCCGTTGCTGACATGAGATAAATCACTTCCTTTCATCGATTCACAGGATTAGAAAATGCTGTGTTGAGAGACAGCACACAGGTCAACTGGACCATCTTCCTTAGATCTCCCTAACGTGGTAGGTGTAAGCAAACAGACCTAGAGAGCTGAAGTCGTTATCCCAAAGGCTTCCCTAATTCCAGCATTTAAGGAGTTGGAGCACACTTGACGAAATACTCACTGTTATGTCCCCATGCCCCACTTCTCAGTCCTCAACTCTCAAACCCCAAATCTGCTTTCTGTTGTCCCAGGAAGATTTCCTGGAGTATTGGAAGTTCCCTGTGGAGGCCCGGGCACCTTCCAAGGACCCCTCCATTTGCATCTGAGTGTGGGCATTTGCATTGTCTGTTGCTTTAGATTATGCCATGAATCTGAAAGATAACTTTGTTTGTACATACTGAATGACAGGTTAAGAAAGGCAGCTTTGAAGTCAGATCTTGGTTTAAGACCAGTTTCTGCTACTTCTTAGAGGGGAAGAAAGGAGGACTTGCTCCCTGTGCCTGCAGTATCATTTTTCAGGCATTTGCTGAGACCAGTATTCTGAAAAGAGGGTCTATCAGAAGAGTTTAAGGGGCCACTGGAGTGCCCTCAGCCAGGAGACTGCGTTTTGTCCCAGCTCTGGCACTAGTTAAATGTGTTACCTTAAGCATGCCACTTCTCTAGGTCACGGCTTTCTCATCTATTAATGTGATCTCATCTATAGAGTGAGATCAAGTCTCAACTTTGAGAACTCGAGGGCCTTTTGGAATGTGTCCTGAGAGCTCCTAGTAACAGCCTTGGAACAAGGGGAGAAGCAGTTGCTGGAGACATGGGGAAGGGCTTTATAAGGGATGAGGAGGTCTGCCCCGGGCCTGGAGGATGGAGGATTCCCGGAGACTTTCCGTTCAGGGATCCAGCCTCCCAGTTCTTACTCTAGTTCTCAGAGAGGCAGACATTTACTAGAGACCCAGAGAGCTGGAGGATCAGCTCCAGAACCTTGACAAATATCAGGGACCCCAGGTTCTGGAGACTCTGGGAGAAGCTCTGGGAATATCAGAGCACCCCACGTGAGGAACTGATGTCAGATGAATCATGCAGTGGTGACTTCATTGGTGACAGTGATCTCATTGCTTTGGCCCATAGAAGAGCCAAAACTGACTGCCAGTAATACTTAAAGCTCTGGGCTGATTCCACCAGTGTGTGTGTGAAGTGGGAAAGGGGAATTGTCCTGGATGCCCTAGACGGGCCCATGAATGGGTTAGCTGGAAGGACCAAACAGATCTTAACATAAATCTCACTTTCCTATGGGCCAAGAAGACAATGTCTCAAGTGGATTAAGAAAAAAAAAAGTTCTCAAATTTCAGGGATTGAAGGACAGAAAACAACTGTTTCTAAGATAGGCTCTGTGCTTGATTTCCTGCTTTTGTGTCTAATGCAAATGTCAAAACACACATCCGTGTGAGGACAGTGAAATCTCTACTTAGCCTTCTCTTTTTCCTGTAGCTCCTCCTCTTCATTGATTCATTCAATATTTCATTTAACAAGCATTTATTGGGGTGTCCTAGATGCCAGGCTTTATGCATGGGCAGGGGACAAAGAGCTGGAAAGCCACAATCGCTGGAGGGGGAGGTGGAAAGAACTGATGAGCAGATAATTACTATATAATGTGATCAGTGCTGTGGTAGAGGACAAAGGACAGTTTTTTGGAAGTGCAGAGGTGGCTGTTAGTACCTAACTAACTCTGGGTGTGCTGAGGAAGGGTTTGCAGAAGGCTGTCATTGGGCTGGGGTTTAAGAGGCTAATAGGAATAAGATAAGAGTGCCTGGGAAAGACAGCGCCAGTCCACAGCAAGAAGGAATAAGCACACAGCTTCTTGGGAATGGTGAGTGCAGGATTAGTGGTGCAGAGGAACTGGCTTGTATTTAATTGGGAACTGTATCATGCAGCCAGTCCTTGGGCCTCTGAAACTCTTGTTAAGGAGCATGCGGGACCCCTCCTGGGCTGTGCAGTCTGAGCATTGTACAAAGGTGAAGGGAGAAATCGGGTCCATATGATATTTATCCTCAAAGCTGTAACCCTGGCTCAAGGCTGTGTTCATTGGAAGAAGGAGCAATTTTTTCTTATCACAGATGTGACTTCTGTTTGTCAAACCTGTGTCCATAGGGCTGTATCCACCCAGAGAGGGGCACCATTTTCTACTTAGCAAAAGACAAGGGCACTATCTATGTAAACAGTGGCTCTGGGAATGAGGATGTGATTAAGGGAAGAAAGGAGAACTTGCAGGGCACCTGCTGTGTACTTAGCTGTATACTATGCCCAGGCACTGTCCTGGGTGTTTGATACTCATGTTTTTTTTTTTTCTTTTTTAAGATTTTATTGGGGAATTGGGGGAGGGGAACAGTGTTGGGGAATTGGGGAAGGGGAACAGATAAGTTGTTGTCCTTCAATCTTAGTTGTAGAGGGCGCAGCTATCCATCCAGCCATCCAGCCGCCCATCAGCAGCTCGTGGCCACTCAGCTCAAGGTGCAGTGTTCAATCTTAGTTGCAGGTGGGCATAGCCCACCATCCCATGCGGGAATCAAACTGGAAATGTTGTTAGAAGCACGTGCTCTCGCCTGCTGGGTTGCAAGGAATAGAAATGTCAACCCAAACTGGCTTCAATACCAACAGAAGTGGATAGACTTCTTTAACTGAAACATCCAGAAATAGCTCAGGTATGGCTTGATCAAAGCTCTGGCTCTATTTTTTCTGCACTTCTCTCAGTTTTTCTCTTCTCCTTGGGTCAACTTCCTCCTCATCTCACTTCTCCTGGAAGCAGAATGGTTGTATTAGGACCAGGCATCACAACCCATTCATCACACTGCCCAGGAGACCTTCTCTTGACCCACTCCTTAAGCTAAAGTCTTGGATTTCCTCTGATTAGATCAGATTAGTTCATCCCTGAACCAATCATGGTGGCCAGCAGAATGTCATATGGTTGTTGCTTTAGGTCTGGACCACTGCTCATCCTGAAACCATTACTGTGACTCTCTTGATTGGTCCTATTAGGGTCTACCCCAAGGCCAAGGTTTTATTCCCACTTAGAGTGTAGGATCCTTGCACAGTGGGTGGCAGGTATGGGGGGGGGTGGCAACCAGCAATATCCATTACATCTGGGTTATTGCTCACCAAAGTTATTATGCCACATCCCCACTCCAAGCTGCACAATAAATAAAGAACTTTAGAAGAGAAGCAGATTTTGAGGGGAGAGGGAGGTAAGAAGAACCCAAGTCAAATCCATGATTTGTTCAAAATTTTAGTCAGTTGGTT
>NW_017731598.1:2506550-2508179 GCF_001890085.2 Hipposideros armiger
CTTCATGCAGAGGTTCCCATTTCTGCCATTCCCAGGTAACTGGTACTAGACCTACCTTCTGTCATATTCCATTCCAGCTGCTACAACAAAATACCATAGATTGGGTAGCTTATAAACAACAGAAATATATTTCTCATAGTTCTAGGGACTGGCAGTGCAGAATCAGGGTGCCAGCATGGTTTGGTGAAGGCCCTCTTCTGGGCTGAACACTCCTTGTTGTATCCTCCTCACATAGTGGAAAGGACTAGGAAGCATTGTTGGGCCTCTTTCATAAGGGCACTAATCCCATTCATGAAGGCTCTGCCCTCATGACTTAATCACCTCCAGAAGACCCCATCTACTAATCCCAACACTTTGGGAATTCGGTTTCAACATATAAATTTTGGGGGGACACATTCATCCTACAATACCTTTTTAATGTAAGCAACTTGGAAATTGCACAAAATATATAAAATCACTGTTTTCAGATATTGGATAGCACGTAGCACAAGACTATGATTCCTGAAGAAAAAAAAAAAAAGAACAAACGAGGCAAGCTCTACTATCACGCTTTCTGTCAGAAGTACTTTCTGAATTGCAGCACAGTGAGGGGAAACCAAAGTAGACCGTAGTAGTTTTGCTGATTTGAGGAGGTAGATGAGGAGATTTTTTTAAGATGGGGTACCAGAGACGAGGGAGTAAAGCAGCACAAAAGGCTCCAGCGTGATTCTCTTGAGTCTGCTGCTGATACTATTGATACATATTGTATATGCATAGAGTGAAATTCCACAGTGCTAGGCAAAGAACTGCCAGGGAGCATGAGCTGATTGGTTCCCATGGCTCACACAGGGCTGGGAGATGTTTGACTTTCAAACCAGCCAATGGGAAGAGACCTGGTAGAATGTCCAGAGGATTCATTAAAATTCTAGAAGGGTTATGCATTTGTAGAAGGGCTAAATTAGCCCTAGAGTAAAAGTAACTCTAGATGTCCCCCCAAAAAAGTTTATAAACAAGCCTCATAAATAAAAAGTTCATCCACTATTACCATAACTACCACCTAAAACAAATTTCATCATTTTTAAAAGGACAATAACAAAATACAGACTTTCAACAAAATAAAATTCAGAATGTCAAGAATTGCTAGACATGCAAATAAGTAGGGTAATGTAATCAGGAGTAAAATCAGTCAATAGAAACAAACCCAGAAATGACAGAGGTAATTGAATTAGCAGACAAGGATTTAAAAAGGAATTATAAATACACAAAAGGTTTTAAAGGAAAATGTAAAGATGGGGAGGAGAGGAATGGAAAATATAAAATAGAACCAAACTGAACTTCTAGAATTGAAGAATACCTGAAAGGAAAAATTCACTGGCTGATCTTAACAGCAGATTAGACGTTATAGAAAAAAATATCTGTGACATTGAAGACATAGCAATAGAAACTATCCAAACTAAAGCACACAAAGAAAAAGACAAACAAAATAAAACAAGAAACACAGTAGTTGTGTCCTAACCTATGCATTGCTAAGGCCCTTAGCTAAAGGTGGGAATTTTCAGCAGATGCCATAGGGGCAGGGCTAACTTTCAATCCTTTTCAACAGTGTAGCTGAACAGGTTGTATAATAACTGAAATAATTTCATATTGGTT
>NW_017731598.1:2509639-2511016 GCF_001890085.2 Hipposideros armiger
TCCTTGCAAACCAGAAACCTTTCTGTGTCAGGGGTTGAGCTGTGTCTCTCAGTAAAGGTGAGGCCAAGACCTGTCACAATGAGAGTTAAGTCAATATTAAAGCAATGTTTGACATCTGAATATGTTCCCTGAGCTGAGAGAGGACTGTGTTTCTGAGCAAGCAGAGCATCTAAGCTCTGTTGCGGTTGTCCCCGCCCATGGCTCATAAGCTGGAGGCTTAGCCAACTAGTTCTCTTTGAAGGACTTGTGTTCTGGGGCTCCTTGCTGACCTCATACCAACTCTCAGTCCCCTGGAGGCTTCCTGGGGCTCTGATCCCTGGTGTGGGCCTACGGTTCCACAAGCACCTCAAGGAGTGTGGTTCTAGGAAGGGCAAAATGAGGGTGGCGTGTTTTGTGAATGACATCTGGCATTCACCTAGAACTTTACAAAGCTTATTCAAGCCTTACGTCATCTGGCTTTCACAGCTCCATTGAGAGAGCAGAAGAATTCCTCATTAACATCCTTATTTTACAGATGAGGTTTTGTGTCTTTATTGGGATGGAATTCAGGTAGATTTTGAGCTTTTATCCAGATTGCTCAGCCTGTGAGTGACATGAGGACTAAAACCTGAACAGTCTAACACACTTCTCATGACATCAAGCTGCTGCCCATGGAGGCACTGGAAGCCAAAAGTGAGACTTCCTGTTTCATGGGCAGCCTGGTGCCTACCCTCAGAGGTCTCCTGGTATGAAGAGGGAGAAGTGGGTCCTGCCTTGGAGGAATTACCAACCCATGGCATCCCATGACCACCCAGAACATGGGGCATGCTCAATAAATATCAGGCATATAAACTGCTTATACATCATGTAGCTGGAATCTCAGACCACTCCCACTCACCACCATCCCCACCTTAGAAGAGACCTATTTTGAAGGGTGAATACTTTGAAAGGTTGATTAAGTGAGATCTTCCAAAGGTTGAGTAATGATAGATGGTTGCTCAACTGCTTTCTGAGGAGGGTGGATTCAGTTAACTTGAAGCCAGTGTTTCTCAAACATTTTGTACTGCCAATCACAATAACAAATGCAGTTTTCATTGTGAATCAGAATACATACAAACGTACTTGTTGTATGTATCTATACATTTATACATGTACACATCTAGACATATGTATATAGCAAATAAAAGTTTGACTACACAATATTTAACCTTATTACCTGTAATGAACTCTAGATTTTTCTATTTCATTTGGCTGCATGGCCCACTCTCTGAAAAACCCCTCTGTAGGACTCTGTTTGCTGGATGGCTACCTGTCTTGCAGCCGGAAGTGAGTGCTTAGGACCACAGGGGTATAAAGAAATCCTACAATTCAACAACAGCAGCAACAAACAACCTGATT
>NW_017731598.1:2514871-2517652 GCF_001890085.2 Hipposideros armiger
CCCAGTACTCCAGGCTCTGGGAAGCCCACTCCCTTCCTCACTCTGCAATCTCTAAGTGTCTGGAGGTCCAAGTTGGGTTGCCTCTCTTTTGGCCAGGGGTAGGGAAGCCCACACCCAGACATGTTTGCCCTCAGACTTGCTTACAAATCCTTGCTGGAATGAACAACAGTTGCTTCAGGGTGTGGGCAGGGCTCCAGACTGACAGACATGTTTTGCTCACCAAGCTCTCCTGCCTGCCCGTCCTCCCCTTCATGGTGCCGTGGATTCTGCACTTCTCCAGGGTGCATATAGGCTCTCATAGGCAAGGGTGAGGGCCAGTGATGGGAGGTTTCCAAGCTCACACTTCCTCTAAGGACCCCTCCTATGGCCATGAATACAAAATCATCAGTTTTGAAATGTCTCCTTCATGTCATTAAGGAGGGGTTTCTGGGGTGCTGGTAATGTTCTATTTCTTGACCTATGTGGTGACTACAGGATATTTGAATATCGTAATAATTCATTGAGCCATACATTTACGTTCTATACATGTTTTCCATATGCATATTATATTTCACCATAAAAAAAGACAAGAAAAGAAAGTCCTTCCCACCTCCTCAGCCCTCAATCCAATCAATCCGTGTTAATTCCTGCCTATTTCCACCCATCCCCTTGATGCTTGTCCTCAAGGAATTTCCTGGAAGAAGCAAAATACTTGGAAAAACAAGACACTGATTCCAGCTCTGCATTATATCTGGAAAATAGGCCATGATGTCATTTTGAGGAGGAGTCCAGAGGTCAAGGAGGCAGTGAGACTCAAACTGGGCCTGAAAATATAGGTGGTGTTTAGGCGAGTGGAGAGAAGCAAAGGAAGACATTTTAGCTGAGAGACCCAAATGAGCAGAAGCTGTTAGATGGGGTGGAGTCTGACATGTTTGGGGGGCCAATAAAGAGACCCTGGTACTGAATAGTTTATGGGAGTAAGACCGTCTTAAGGGGCCCTAGATGCTGTCCCGGTCCCAAACATGAGCAAGGTGGATGCCACTTATAGCACAAGCCTGCCTCATTTTATCAGAGGGGCCTGGGGTCTGCAAGAGGAGACATGGTACGTTTCACATTTCTCAGTTTGTTTTGTTATTTTGCTCAAGTCACAGGCCCATGTGGCCACATAATCCCCATCCCAGACAGACTGGAAGTTACATCTGCCAGACACATTACAAGATACCCGAATTCCTGCAGAGACACTTGCTCAATCTCTGATTTTAACCCTGCCCCACCCTGCAGCTGCCTTCTGGTCCCTGCACTGATAAGCTGTTTAGGTGGGTGTGTGGGAGGAGGCAGGAGAACTCAGGACTGTGACTTGTGACAGTCTGTGCAGTGACTCCGCCCAAGCCCATGAGCCCTGGAATCCGGGGACTTCACCCACTATCACCAAGGATATGGCTAGCCACCTGAGCCTTTGGGTAAAGGTGCCATGATGTGTTGGGAAGTTCCCAAACTCCAAGCAGGGCTACTAAGTTTAATACAAGGAAGCAAGACTAGATGGTATTTCCACTAACTTTAGACTGTGCAAACCAAATCAGTGATAGATACTCTATATACGCAAAGAGTGACTGAGAAGGAATAAGACTTAAAGCAGAGGAGCAAGAGAGGATAAATAATAGTAATGATGATAATAAAAACTATCAAGCATGACGATTAACTATGGCCTAACATTATGCTAAACATTCATTTCTTTCACTTTATCCTCACAGCAATNAAAAAAAAATGGGCAAAGGACCTGAATAGACATTTTACCAAAGAAGATATGCAAATGGCCAATAAGCACATGAAAATATGCTCAATATCACTAATCATTAGGGAAATGAACATCAAAACCACAATGAGATACCACTTCATACCCATTAGGTATTGGCTATTATAAAAAAAAAAACCAAACAAACAAAAAACCAGAAAATAACAAATATTGGTAAGGATGTGGAGAAATTGAAACCCTTGTGCATTGCTGGTGAGACTAAAATGGTGCAACCGCTGTAGAAAATGGTATGGCAGTTCCTCAAAATATTAAACAGAATTGCCATGTGATCCAGCAATTCCACTTCTAGGTATATACCCAAAAGAATTGAAAGCAGGGCCTCAAACAGATATTTGTCCATCCATGTTCCTAGCAGCATTATTCACAATGGCCAAAAGATGAAAGGAACCCAAATGTTCATAGATATATGAACAAAATGTGATATATACATTCAAGGGAATGTTATTCAGCTTTATAAAGGAAGGAAATTCTGTCACATGCTACAACATGGGTGAATTTTGAAAACATTATGCTAAATGAAATCAACCAGTCACGAAGGACAAATATTGAATGTTCCACTTATATGAGATTCATACAGTAGTCAGATTTATAGAGACCCAAAGTAGAAGGGTGGTTTCCAGAGGCTAGAGAGAGTGGGAAATGGGGAGTTAGTGTTTAATGGGTATAAAGTTTCAGTTTGGGAAGATGGAAAAGTTCTGGAAATGGATGGTGGTGATGGTTGCACAATAATGTGAATGTACTTAATGCTATTGAAGATTACTTAGTGGTTAAAATGGTAAAAATTTATGTTATGTATATTTTACCTCAATAAAACAAAGGAAGCAGATAGATGAATTTTGCTTTTAAAATGGTATTTCCAGCTTCTATAAAATATCAGATCTCATGACCCCAACTCCACATTTCCTAAGGTGGCAGAGGTCTGGGCCCTTTAGACAAGGATGGAATCTTTTCAGCGAAACCATGATTGAAAACCTTTCAGCTATGCAACT
>NW_017731598.1:2521652-2533600 GCF_001890085.2 Hipposideros armiger
CAGCACTAGGATCTGAATTCCTGCAGTCTGACTCCACAGCCCATCCCATGGAAGCTGGCAATGCCCGTGTCAGCCCCATCTGGGCCTACAAAAGATGTCCTCTCTCATCAGCAAGAGCAGGCTAGCCCCTGTGGTGGGTGTGGCCTTCTTAAAGACCATCTGGCACATTTTGCTTGCTCTGGTTTCTCGTTAAACTGCCTTTGGATTTGTCTTCCCATGCGACTCATGTACAGGAAAGAAAGCCAAGATCTGCCAACACGACAGCTGTATTTTTCATTAGGAAATTAATAAACTGGCTGCCCGTGTTCACACGCGTATCCATTTCTGAAGGCTTGGCTCTGAGGTGAGCCCACCCCAGACCTGAAGTCCACCATATGTCAACTTAATTGAGATTCCAAGCATGCAAAGGTAGTCCCTGGCATGGCCTGTGTGCCAAGGAAATCCCTCTTGGCCTCCCCTTGCAGACTTGGCCAGCCTTCCCCAGTGTCAGCATGGCTCTTTGGATTCAAGCTGGCTGGGCAGACCGCGAGGGTCGTCTGCAGAAAGAAGGAAGTAACAGTGCCAGGTTCCAGTGTGCGTTCCAAGTTCCACATTCCGCCTGCAGACTCCCGGCGCCAGAGCAAAGGCTGGCCCTTGGCAGGGGACTGGTAAGGGCTCATCTGGTACATAGTTTTCTTCTACAGGCATAACCTGGGGCTCCCTGGATCACCCCCTCTCTCTGCTTTTATTGACAATGGCTTCCAAAGCTGGTGACCAGCAGAGTCACCCAGGGAGCCTGGGTTTTTTTTGTTTTGTTTTGTTTTGTTTTACCAACCATTTAATTGACTGTCTTATTTAGGATCAGAGAATGTTTTGCTTTATTTTAAAAAGTGTAGTTAAAAAAAATTATATCCTAAAATAATGGGACAATAGATGGGCTAAATAATTTTCTTTTTAAATTCCAATGACAGCTTGTAAGGTTGAACCCAAAGTCTTGGTTTTTGTCACAAACACTGAATTGTTTTTCCACCAAGCATTCTGGGACAGCATTCTATTTTTGTTTTTAATTTTTTTATTGTGTTAAAAAACACATGACATGAAATCTACTCCCTTAACAAATTTGAAAGTTATAGTACAGTATTGTTAGCATTGTAAACTATATGCATATTGTTGTACAGCAGATCTCTAGAACTTTATCTTGCATGTCTGAAACTCTATACCCATTGAACATCAGCTTCCTAACTCCCTCTCCCCTTTGCCCCTGGAAACCACTATTCTATTTTCTGTTTTTATGAATTTGTCTACTTTAGATGCCTCATTTAAGTGGAATCATGCAATATTTGTCCTGTGACTGGCTTATTCCACTTAGCATAATGTCCTCAAGGCTCGTCTATGATGTAGCTTAAGAAAGGATTTCTTTGTCATATTTTAAGGCCAAAATAATATACTATTGTGGTATATACATTTTCTTTATCCATTCAACAGTCAATGGGCACTTAGGTTTTTTCCTACCTCTTAGCTATTGTGAATAATGCTGCAGTGAAAATGGAAGGAAAATGCCTCTTTGAGATCCTATTTTATATTCTTGTGGATAAAAACCCAGAAGTGGGATTGCTGGATCATATGGTAGTTCAATTTTTAACTTTTAAGGGACCTTCATACTGTTTTCCATAGCTGCTACTCCATTTTACATTCCCACTAATAGTGCACAAGTGTTTCAATTTCTTCACATTCTCAGAAACACTTATTTTCTGCTTTTTTTTTTTTTGATAACGGCCATCCTAATTAATGTAAGGTGATATATTGTTGTGGTTTTGACTTGCAGCTCTCTAATAATTAGTGATGTTGAGCACTTTCTCATATACTTTTTAGGCATTTGTATGTCTTCTTTGGATAAATGTCTATCCAAGTCCTTTGCTAATTAAAAAAAACCATTTTTTTTCTTTTCATTTTTGCTGTTGAATTGTAGGAGTTCCTTATATTTTTTGGTTTAATACCTTATCAGATACATGGTTTGCAAATATTTTCTCCCATTCCATAGGTTGCCTATTGCTATATTGATTGTTTTCTTTGCCACACAAATTTTGAGTTTGCTATAATCCCATGTGTCTATTTTGCTTTCGTTGCCTGTGCTTTTGGTGTCATGCCAAGAAATAATTGCCAAGACCAATATTATAAAGGTTTTCCCTATGTTTTCTTCTAGGAGTTTTATAATTTTAAGTCTTATGTTCAAGTCTTTAATCCATTTGAGTTGATTTTTGTGTATGGTGTAAGATAAAGGTTCAATTTCTTTCTTTTGCATGTAGATATTCAGTTTTCCTAACACCATTTGTTGAGGACACTATCCTTTCTTCATGGTATAGTCTTTGTACCCTTGTCGAAAATCATTTTACTATATATATGTGGGCTTATTTCTGAGCTCTCTGTTCTGTTCCATTAGTCTATAAGTCTGCCTTTATTCCAGTACCAAACTGTTTTGATTACTGTAGATTTGTAATATGTTTTGAAGTCAGGAGTGTGAGGCCTCCAGCTTTGTTCTCTTTCAAGGTTGGCTTGGCTATTCAGGGTCCTTTGTGATTCCATATGAATTTTAGGTTTTTTTTTTCGATTTATTTAAAAAATGCCGTTGGGACTGTGTTAGGGGTTGCATTGCATTTGTAGATAGTTTTGAGTAGTGTGAACATCTTAACAATATTATCTTCTATTCCATTAATATGGGATGTCTTTCCATTTATTTGTGTCTTCTTTAATTTCTTTCAGCAGTATTTTGTAGTTTTTGGTGTGTATGCATTTAGCTTCCTTGGTTACGTTTATTCTTAGTATTTTGGGGGTCTTTTTGATGATACTGTAAATGGGATTGTTTTTTTAAATTTCCCTTTTAGGTTATTCATTGTTAGTATAGAAACACAACTGATTTTTATATGTTGTATCCTGCAACTGAATTTGTTTATTAGTTTTAACTTTTTGTGTGTGTGTGGCATTGTTAGGGTTTTCTAGCTATAAGGGCATGTCAGCTGGGAATAGAGATAATTTTGCTTCTTTCTTTCCAATTTGGATACATTTTATTTCTTCCTCCTGCCTACTTGCTATTGCTAGGACTTACAATACTACGTTAAATAAAAATGGCAAGAATGGGCATCCTTTCCTTATTCTTGATCTTAGAGGAAAAGCTTTTAGTTTTTCATTGTTGAGTGTGATATTAGCTGAGGGCTTTTCATATATGGCCTTTATTATGTTGACATAATTTCCTTTTATTCCTAGTTTGTTGAGTCTTTTTATCATGAAATGGTGTTGGATTTTCTCAAATGCTTTTTCTGTATCTACTGAGATGATCATGTGATTTTATCCTTTCTGTTGACGTGGTATATCACATGAATTGATATTTGTATGTTAAACCATCCCTGCATTCCAAGGAGAACTCCCATATGTTCCTGGTGTAAGATCCTTTTAACGCAGTGTTGAATTCAGTTTGCTAGTATTTTGTTGAGGATTTTCACATCTATGTTCATCAGGGATACTGTCTTATTGTTTTCTTTTCTTGTAGTGTCTTTGTCTGGCTTTGATATCAAGGTAATGTGGGACTCATAAAATGAATTTGGAAATGTTTTATCTTCTTTAATTTTTTTGGAAGCGTTTGAGAGGGATTGACATTAATCCTTCTTTAAATTTTTGGTAGAATTCTCCAATGAAGCAATCCGGTACTGGGTTTTGTTTGTTGGATAGTTTTTAATTACTGGTTCAGTCTCCTTACTAGCTATAGATCTGTTCATATTTTCTACTTCTTCATGATTCAGTCTTTGTAGATTGTATGTTTCTAGGAGTTTATTCATTTCTTCTAGGTTTTCCTATTTGTTGACATATAATTGTTCATAGTAGTCTCTCATAATTCTTTTTATTTCTGTGGCATCGGTAGTAATGTTTCCTGAGTATTGAGCCATCACTGGAAAACTTCTGGACTAGGCCTGCCCTAATTGTCTCATTATTATTTGATGACAAGAAGGTGGTGAGTGTAGTAGAGACAGAACTCTAGGAGCCCAGGTGCAAGTCTTTGCTCTTTTAAGATATCATCTTGGACAGGTTGCTTTCCCTCTCTGGGCCTTATTTTCCTCATCTGTGCAGTGAGCAGTAGATAGCTCTTCTCCAAGGTCCTTCCCTTTGGACTCTGACTCTCTCCTTCCTCCCTTTATGCACTCCACAGCTAAGTAAGCGGAACTCCAGAGACACTCCTGAAACTCTGCCCTAAAGCAAAGGAACCAGAAGGTCTGCCAGTTCTCCCTCCACCTCCCTTTCTGGGAGCAGCCATGGCCCTGAATGATGTTGATGTGCAGAAGCAGATTAAGCACATGAAGGCTTTCATTGCACAGGAAGCCAATGAGAAGGCAGAAGAAATAGATGCCAAGGCTGAGGAAGAATTCTACATCGAGAAAGGACGCCTTGTGCAAACCCAACGACTGAAGGTTATGGAGTATTTTGAGAAAAAGGAGAAGCAGATAGAGCAGCAGAAGAAAATCCAGATGTCCACCGTAAGGAATCAGGCAAGGCTGAAAATCCTGAGAGCCCGAAATGACCTCATCTCAGAGTTGATGAATGATGCAAAGCTGAGACTCAGAATGATTATGGCAGACTCAGGAGTTTACCAGGGGCTGTTGTTTAAACTAGTGCTTCAGGGTCTGCTCCGACTGCTGGAGCCGGTGGTGATTGTCCGCTGTAGGCCACAGGACCACCTCCTGGTGGAGGCTGCAGTGCAAAAAGCCATCCCTGAATACATGGCAGTCTCCCAAAAATGTGTGGAAGTCCAAGTTGACCGAGAGGTGCACCTGGCTGTGAATGCAGCTGGAGGTGTGGAGGTTTACAGTGGCAATCAGAGAATAAAGGTTTCTAATACCCTAGAAAGTCAGCTGGATCGCTTAGCTGAGCAAAAGATGCCAGAAATACGAAAGGCCTTATTTGGAGCCAATCCCAACAGAAAGTTTTTTGTATAAGCCTCTGGGAATAGAAGCTCATGTTGAATGTTAAGCCATAACAGCATAAGCTATTAAGGCAAAGGAAACTAGTTATGTTTCCTCCTCTTTGTTGCTCTGATATTATTCCATTTTCTTTCATGAATAACTAAAGGCATTATACTTTGGAATAAAGTCTGACTAAATGCTTAGAAATCTAATTTCAGCTCATCCACAATACCACAGCTTCTGGTCAGTTCTGCAGTCTAGATGGAATGGAATAAAGACATCTACTCTGTAGCTCATCTCCAGTTGAGATGTGAATGGTATCCTTGGCTTCTGGGTCTGAATGCCCCAAGTTTCTTTAATATGTACATGAAGTGTGTTTTCCTTTTTTTGTTTCAACTTCCTGTACTTATATTATTTAATGAGGTTTAGAAATCTTCGTTGTGTGTACAGGGCCAACTTCATGGGCATATGTAACCAGGGCAGTCACACAGGGCTCTCAGCTCAGAAAAACTTGGTGCTTGGTATTTAATGATCTGTAGCTACTGCCTTGAAATTCTTAATTTTATCTTTGAATGTGTATGTGTTTTGTAAATGAAGCCCCATGGGACTTTGGAGCATGTGCCAGGAGCTTAGAGCCTTGGCTCATGCGTGGTGCCAGCTCTCAAAGTCTACCCACCCCCCTGGGATGGGTTCTTAGCCATCCACTGCCCAGCTTCCTGGTGCCTCCGAGACCCAGCCCTCCCCTCCCTCACCCAGTGAACACTGCTGCCCTCTGCCCCTGGTGATGGCCTGATGTGCAGGCAGGGAGGGTAGGGTGATGTTCTGCAAAGTCTTATGAATGGGCATAATAGTGGCCATCTTCATCCCTAGCAGGCAGCTCAGCTCCATGGCACATTCATCAGGTGACTCAATGAGGGTGAGTCTCTCGCCTGCCAGATGCTGAGCACATCCTGGTGTAGAGGTTTAAAGACTCTGGGGTTCACCTGTTTGCTGTGGGATGGATCAGCTAGCCTACTGCACTTTCCTGACCCCAGCCAGGGCATAGCACCCAGACCTGGGGGCTGTTGGAAAGAACGATGCAGTAGTTGTCTAGCTTGCTGGGCCTGAGTCTCTGGGCGGGAACGTCAGGGGCTTAAGAGGGTCTGTACTTGCCCTGTAAAGTATCCCCATGCCTGACAGTGTCCTCCATCAGACAGCTCAGTGTCTGGGGGGACTTAGGATCATCTCTTCCAGCCAGCTTGATGAGTCTTCCAAGAGAACCCAAGAAATACACACTGTAATTTCAGTGATTCAACATATGGGTATTGCACAATATAGAGATAAATGATAAAATTCATGCTAATGGTTTAAAATTTTAGTTTTTATTTACTTAGACATTAAATAGCAAATAAACACCATGACAAGTCAAAAAGAGAGACTGCAGAAAAAAAGGAAAAAACTTTATGTTTTAGTAACTTTAACTTTTGAACAAAGGATACCACATTTTCATTTTGCATTGAGCCCTGTAAGTTATGTAGTCAGTTCTGCATGGGTATGGTGATTTAAAGTCTAATCTACATTCCAGTGTGACTTATGTATTAAAATAAAAGTTTTTTGAAGAAAAAAACTCTGCCAAGGGCCAACCAAGGTTGCTTTGTGTGGTCAGGAATGTGTAAGGAACAGAAATCTTGTGAAGCTCACACACAAAGTAGGAGACAGGTTACTAGTAAACGGGGGTGTCTCCCAGAACCTAAGAACAGAACTCTGTCATGGTCTCAGGAGAGGGCTGGACTTGGGAATCAGAATCTATTTGAAATCATCTGGCCACTTCATCTTCTTTCTTTAGAAGAAGTGACCTTCTCTACTATCCAGTTTCCATGTGGAGTATGCATAGCCTACAAAGTTTACATTCCCAAGTTTACATATTGTAGTTCCAGAAACAAATTTGCTTCTCGTGGAGTCAATTCCATTTTTCTGAGAGGGCATACTTCTGGCCTAGCTCAGGTCAGATGTCCACCTGTGGTCCAGATGGTGTCTGGGGTCAACTCTCAAAGAAAAGGGGGTCTTTGTCAGCTAGGCAGACTCCCCACATGGTGCCTTCTATGTGGGCCCTTTTGAGATGCAAATTGTCATTCAATGAACATTTTCTGAATGCCAGCAATGACCTGAGGCCCTGTGCTAAGTGCTGGGCTACAAAGAATTTGGTCCTGTCCTTCTATTAGTCACAGACACATTAGATAATAATCGTGGAAATGATACCATGTGGAAATGTGCTATACACACGGTACTGTGAGAATATAGTAATGGGAAGAGAGGGCCACAGAAGACTTCCGGGGTGTTGGCAGTTGAGCTGGGAAAGTACTCCAGGCAAAGGGGGAGAAGCATATGCAAAGTGTCTGGGGTGTGAAAAAGCAAGTTGTATTAGAGGAACTGTGTGCAGTTTGGTGCGATGAGCGTGTGGGGGAGGGGGAAGTGACCGTGGATGAAGCTGGAACGATGGACGGAGTCTGATTACATGGTGCTTCATGCCCTGCTCAGGAGTTAGACGAATTCTGGTGGGCGGGTGATGAAGGGTCATTGAAGGGCTTTAAATAAGACTTTTAAAGGATTATTTTACGGTCACTGTAGGTGAAAGCCACGTTGGAGGGAGAGAGAGAGAGGAAGCAGAAGCTCCATTGGTGGCAATTTATCAGCCTAAGTGAGAAATGATAAATAATCTACCCAGATCTTTTGTGAAGTAGGTCAAATTCATTGATACACCAGCTGGAAGAGATTAGAATCAGTGACCTATATCCTATCCACTCCCACCTGAATAAATCCTTTCACTTGTCTAGGACTTGAGGCTTTTTAGCACAGCTTCACTTCATCTTAAAGTTTTTTCTTATCAGAGTCCCTCTACCCTCAGAGTCTTCCCCCTTCTCTCCTAACCATCGTTCCAGACCCAGCAAAGCATTCCCTTCCCAGATAATGCAGCCCCTCAGCAGCCGCCCCTTCTGAGAACTCAGACCCCACTTCCTGTAACCCAGGAGTGTCTGAACCCCGTTGGCCTACCCCCAGCTCTGGCCCTCTGAGCTGGCCTCAATCCATTGTTAGGGCCCCAATATTAATTCATCTCCAAAACAATTGATAGGTAGGTTCTATGGGAAGGTTTTGTGGGAAGTTGAGGAGAGCTTACCATAGTGTCAGCGGGACAAAATTTCCCGTAAGTCCTATTTAAACATCTCTGTTTTTCCAAACTTTTCTCTCTCCGAAAGCCACCAGATACGTTTTCTTTCTCCCCAATATTCTCCTCAGCCCTCTCAATACGTGGTTCCAGTCTCCTCCCTCAAAATGTCCACAGCAAAACAAAATCGGTGGCTAACCAAGCCCCTCCCTCCCACAGTCCCCATGTGCAAGGACTGCCCCTCCCATCGAGCGCTTTTTCTGTGTCACCCTTACTCATGGGTAGCAGCTTTTTCTACTCATCTCCCCTCTTCAAACGCCGCTCCTTGTGAGCAGGGACGTTGGTTATTCTTCCTTCTTTGCATTCCCTGCTGCCTTGTTATTTCAGTGCTGATATTGGCTGTGCACATAGTAGGTGCTGAGCAGACATTTATGGTTACTCCATTCTTCTTTCCTGGCCTGGCTCCAGTTTCTGGGTGGAGGCCTCCAGAGTCTCTCTCCTCTTCGGCCCATAGATTGTGCCACAGAAAAGGGCAAGGATGTGAGAGGGTGGCAGGGGAAACGAAGATGGGGCCTGCACTGTCATCCAGAGATGGTGCTTGACAAGAAAACCCTTCTCTACTGCTCCGGGGGAGAAAGCTGCAGATGTGTGGAGCCTGAATTCAAGCAGGACTATGGCCTTTCCTCACCTCAATCAGGGCCACGCTACTACCTGGAGCTTTATTGCCTTTCTTCCCTCCCTGGGAAACAAAACGGGGAGGAGCTTTGTTTTGGACCTGGGTGCAAAATAGGGGCTGTGGACAGGCTGGGTCCTCCTTAGGGGGCCTCAGCCAATGGGAGAGGTGACCCTGAACTTTCTTGTTTCTGTAGCCCCCAACGCTAGCCTTGACCTGTGGGGCAGACGGCTTGTCACCATCCTGACAGCTGCATTCCTGTAAAGGGTCTTGGCTTTAGAAATGCTTGCACTGGCGCTTTCTGTTCATTGACTGGTAAAAACATACAGGCATTCTTTATTAGCCTTAACTGTCCTACCCTCACGAAGACGTGTTCCTCCTGTAAGCTCCTCAATTCCCGAAAGCTAAAAAGAGCAAACTGTTAAAACCACAGGCAGGCACAACCCTTCCCCACCGCTTTCCTCATTGACACTTCCTCCTGAGGTGCAAGGGAAGCTGTTTGCTGCTGATGCAGACAGAGGCTGGACTGAGGGCGAGGCTGCCTTTGTAGTCTCACTCCCTGCTGGAGGAGGACTGGGGGATCTGAACACACACGCACAGCCAGGCCCCACCCCTGGCTGAGGCCTCCACCCCAGGAATCCTGTTGGCAGGGGAACTTGGAGCAGAGTGTAAGGGTTGTTCTGATTTGAAGCTGCCTGGACAGCCAGAAATGGAGGGGATGCTTTGAGCCTGTGCTAGAACCTCAGGGCAGGCAGGGAGTGCAGATCAGCAGAACAGAAAATGCTGAGGGCCTCCTCTCTGTCCCAAGACCCTGGGAAGAGGGTCAGGAGATCTTCTCTGGGTCAACCATAACCCCCACGCCTTTGGGGAGCAAGTGCAACCCCGAGCTGAGCTTCCCCGGGAAATTGCTCTAGTCTTTGCCTCTCCCTATGCTTTCCTTGGTTCCCATCCCAATAGCCTTCCAATTCGTTACCTCATCCTGAAATCATGTCTGTTATGGACACCACTGGGAAAGGATTGAGTCTTTCCCCCCACCTCCACCTTCTAGACTTTGTTCTACCTTGTTTTCTCATAGCACCCCAAGCTTTCCCGCACAATCTCACAGCTCACCCAGTGGCCTTTTCCTGCAGGTCAGCAGCCCTTTCCCTGGGAGGCAGGCTACTCCACTTCTCTCTGCAGAGAAGCAAAAGGGACCCCCAGTTCCCAGAGACAGTCCAGCAGACCCTTTCCCAGTCACCCCACACACACACACACACACACTCCATCATTCCCAAACTCCAAAGCACAGGAAACAATCCAATGGGCTGAGAGTCCAAGGGTGTGGCCAAGTCCAAGGATTCCAGAGCCAGGTGGGGCAAGGTTCCAGAAGGCAGGAGGAGTTAGGAAGAGGTAGGACTTGAGTGGCCCAGAAAGAGGAGCCTGCTGTAAAGAGCTAAGAGAAACCGAAAGATTCTGTGGATATGGTAATGTCACAAAAAGTTAAGAGGGCGATCTAAGCCTAGGTTTACCAATCCTGATGACAGGGTAGGCCCCTAATAAAGAGATATTATAAGAAAGGGAGATGTGAGCGCTTGGATCAGGTGATTTCTGTAAACAGTGCATTTAAGTGTTGGTTTCCACCTCGGAGTAGAAACCATGGAATATCTGAATGTTAGCAGTTCCAACTACAGAAGACAAAATGAAGTTGATGGTACTTTCTGTAAGGAAAGGGGATGTCATTGGCCCTGAATGTTATTTACAGTGGGTGTTTTAGGGATAAAAACAAAAACAAAATGATGGGAATGATGGAATTGAGTACATTTTATTGATTTATTTATTTTAACTGGGAGATGAGCTCATAGAGATGATGTTTGATTCATCCTGGTGGCTTCAGACCTGAGTGGATTCACATCCTGGAGGTTCCAGAAGGTTTAGAACTTAAAGGAATCTTGAGAGCCAAATGTTCATTTGAATCTGAGGCTCAGAGGAAGCAAGGAAGCAGCCCAGGGTAATAATCAGCTAATGACACTCCTGAGACTGCAAAGAAAAAACCTGAAAAGGCTGGGTTGTTGTCATTCATTTTATGAAAAACTTCCTGTATAGAAGCTTCAGAGCTTTGATTCCTAGCACGACAAATACCAGGGGTGCCAAAAACATGTATACACATGACTGGTATTCATCTTTCGTTATCGGTATATGTTGCGTGTTACGATTTGAATACAATGTTTTCCTTTCTTAAAATGTGTATACATTATGTTTGGCACCCTCTGTATGTTAGCAAACACATGGCCATAGATGACTCCTTGAAGAATCCTTTACTTTTTCCAGGGTGTTGTGGCCTCAGGGCTCAGTCCCAATGAAGGCCCACAGAGAAGGGGTACCAGTGGATGACTGCATGAGGGATGTGATTTGAGGGGGCCCAGGGAAAACTGGGGCCCTGTGGGAAGTCAGGGCACTTGGGGCATGTTGGGGAGCAGAGTGGTTAGGAAGGTGGGCCCATCACACAGCAACTAACTCAGAGCTAGCACAGGTGCTAATGAGCTCTGCGAAAGAAAGGAGGGAAGCAAGAGAGGGAGGGAGGAAAGGAGGAGAGGGAAAAGTAGAAGCAAGTTGTGTGGGGGCTCATTTGGAAGAAGGGGAACAACAGGAAGTGTTTGAA
The DNA here is from genome assembly GCF_001890085.2 of Hipposideros armiger. NCBI lineage: Eukaryota > Metazoa > Chordata > Mammalia > Chiroptera > Hipposideridae > Hipposideros > Hipposideros armiger. The sequence goes on from NW_017731598.1 coordinate 2,533,034, forward strand.
GTCTTTCATCATTTGGAATTTGAGCCTTTGGTTGTCATTCAGTTAAATTCAAATCAGCAGACCTCTTATTCTTCATTCATTCATTCCACAAATATTTATTGAGTGGTTATCAAATGTCAGGCTTTGCCAGGCTCTGCATCCCTTGTAGTGAACAGGACAGTTAAGGCCCCAGCTTTCACAAAGGAACATTCTAAGGTAGATGGGGGGGGGGGGGAGGAGTCAGGACTGGGAACTGGACACCAAAATAAGTAGACAACTGGTGATTTGGGGTTGATCTCAGTGCTACAGAGAAGTCAAAGGCTATAGGCAGTGAGGCCTTCCTTGACCCCTGCTCAAGTAGGGCCCATGCACCTAAAGCTTGAGCAGGAGCTGGCCATGCAGACCTCAGAAAGGGAGGGTGGGTGGGCAGAAGGGAAGGGCATTTTGAGCAGAAGGAACCACAAATGTAAGACACCAAGGCAGAAACAATTCTGCTGGTTTGAGAAGCAGTGAGGAAGGCCAGTGGGGCTTCACTAAGCCAGTGAAGAGGAGAGGAAAGGGTCAGCTCATAAAGGGTCTTGTGGGTGG
>NW_017731598.1:2534130-2548733 GCF_001890085.2 Hipposideros armiger
CATATCCACAGAATCTTTCGGTTTCTCTTAGCTCTTTATAGCAGGCTCCTCTTTCTGGGCCACTCAAGTCCTACCTCTTCTAACTCCTCCTGCCTTCTGGAACCTTGCCCCACCTGGCTCTGGAATCCTTGGACTTGGCCACACCCTTGGACTCTCAGCCCATTGGATTGTTTCCTGTGCTTTGGAGTTTGGGTTTGTTTCCCTGGAGAGGGAGTTGCTTCCTTGCTGGTGGCTGCCTGGATTTTTCCCACCTTGAACTATGGGGTCACTTGACCTCCGAGAGGGGTGAAATTGGAGCTAGGGTACTGGCTCTAGCTCCGTGAGAACAGAAAGAACAGAAAGTAAGCAGGGATGGCACTGGGTTTATCTTGAATAAATTAATAAGCCTGACTCTGTGGAGTCTGGTGGCCTGGCCTTTGACTGATTCTGTGGGGTTTTGGTTTGGAGTCACTCCTACTCTCTTTGGCAGGTCACACTCTGTCTGTTAAGTGAGGGGCAAGGCCTGATGACCAAGTTCCCTGGGGCCCCTCAGCCCCCCATCCCCTCATTGCTGGGCTCACCCACTGTTGCTGACCCTTGACCTCTTCTGATCTCTCTTTCCAGGCTTGCTTCTCCAGTGTCCACCTGGTTTGCATCTGGCCTTTGACACGTGCTGGCCTATGGGGTCCCTGCTCCTCCAACAGGGGCTGTGAGCAGGGCTGTACCCTAAAGGGAGTGGGAGAGGATAAACTGCAAATCTACTGACTTCTCTTTCCACCCAAGGGCAAGACACGTTTCCTGGGAGCCTGTTTTGGGGACAAGGCAGGCTGTGTGTGTGGATATGGGTGTGGGTGGAAAGGTTAGGAGGGTGGCTGGAGACAGCCTTAGGCATTCCCACTCTGAAGACAAAGAGTGTAAATAGGGTATGCTGCCTGCTTCCACGCTCTCACCCATCGGAGAGGATCAACACTTGGATCTCAGAGTTTGAGGTCTTAATAACAGTAGATTGTATTCTCTAGGCAAAGCCATGCAGCCTTCTACATAAAGGAATGGCTGTGGTTTATAGGCCAGAGCCCTGGAGTGGGAGACTTCAGGCCTAGGTTCCAATCCCAGGGTTTATTAGCTAGTTTACTCCAAGCAACTTATTCACCTCCTGTATGCCTTAACTTTCCTATAGATAAAATGGGAGAGATAAAGTCTATTTTCATTGGGGTGATTGGGCAATGAAATGAGACAAAACAGAAAGGCAAAAGAGATGACCATGGAGCGCCATGCTGATTCTGATAACCTTAACTCAATGAAAAGATTTTTATTATTATACAAGTAATAGAAAAACATTATAAAAGCTCAAAAACTTTTAAAAATCACATATAATTTTACCATCTTAATACAGCTACTATTTTCTTTCAGATTTCACAGTGATAACCTCAAATAATTATTCATTAAATGCCTCCTATTTTATACCATGATTTTTCACATAATGGTATCACTTGGTCTTTGTTACTTTCATTTGCAATGCCTGCAAATTATTGCACCTGATATGTTTTATAATTCATTTAATTATTCAAACAGTAATTGACATTTGAGCTACTTTCAAATTTTCCTTATAATAAATAATGCTATAATTGACACATGGCTTTTTGTGGAATCAATCTGTATATAACATTTTGTCTACTTGTTAAATTAATAGACACATATTGTAGACAAATTTAAATATCCAGAATAGTATAAAGAAAATGTAAACCACTGGTAATTGTGAAAATGTGGGGTCTGTTCTTCCATTCTTTTTCTAGGCATATATTGTGTGCAGGGGCACACAAGGGCATACACATTTGTGGCCTGATGGTGTGTGTGTATGAGCAGTATTGCACCCTGGTTCTTTTCACTAATTACTATTATGGCAGGCAGTTGAGAGCATGGGTGTTAAGAGGCTGGACTCTGAGTTCAAATCCTGCCTCTGCCATTTACTCATTTAAATCCTTTGAATGAACTCTAAGCCTCAGTTTTCATACTTTATTAGCCAGTCAACCTCAGGCAAGTTCCTTCTCCAGGCTGCAGTTTTAGAAGGATAATAATAGCATGTGTCTCCTAAGTTTGTAAGACTCAGTCCATATAAAGCACTTAGCAAAACATCTGGCACATAGTAAGCACTCAACAAATACTCCCTATGGTCATTTTTTCATGTCATGGAAAATTCTTGGAAATCACCATTTATGACTGCCCAATATTATATTGTTCTTTTATACCTCAATCTAGTCAATTTCATCATATATATATATATATATATATATATATATATATATATATTAGTTTCAATAACAATGGAGTGAATTTTGTGTATCTAAACCCTTGCCCCAGGTTGGGTTATTCTCATACAAGCAGCCTATAGCTGGAATTAGTGGGTTAAAGAGTATGGCGATTTTTAAAAGACTCTTTAATGCACATGCCCAATTGCTTTGGCAGAGAAGATTTTAAAGAACAGGAGCTTAAGCATGGTTTTCAAACTGCAGGAGCAAGAAGTGCAATCTTGGACTTTTCTCCTCTTCTCTCTTTTCTTTCTTTACTAGCCCTTAAGTTGTAGCATTTGGAACCATACCCTTCAGTGTCCTAGACTTTTGAGACGGTCCCTTGGAGTGAAAGGGGCCAGCGCTCCAGAAAGGGAGGAGGGAGATAACTGGTTTGAATGTCACACACCCTGACTGTCTTAGTAATTGCACCACAGTTGACAGATGCGGCAGCAGTCACGTGACCTGAACATGACCTCATAGCTCCTGGCTCCACCGGTTCCCCGGAGCCGACCTGGCTTCCGGAGGCTGGAGGGGGAGGGCGTTTTGGTCACTCCCAGTTAGGAAGTTACCTAAAGCAGACCTGGAGATTTGGGAACTGGACGAAGAAGAAGGGGGACAGTAGAAAGCCCAGACTTCTGTGATCACTGGCCAGCGTGAAAATTTAACCGCACGATTAGCAAGTATTTGATGAACACAACTGGATGCCCAGTTCTGGCTGCAGGCCAGGCTCGGTGCCAGGCGCTGTGCAAATTTCATCTCGCTTGATCCTTTTTGTTCACATTTTACTGTTGAGGAAAGAGACTTGGAGACACAGATGAGAAAACTTAAGGCCTAGCTGGGGAGTGAGGACGAGCCCCAAGCAACAAAAAACTGGAGGAAGTGGTGGGTGCCACGCGCTTAAAATGGGTATTAGACTGCGGCCACGAGGCTGTGCTGCGTGGGGTGGGGTGTGGGGGTGGGGAGTGGGGGAAGGGAGGGCCTCGAAGAGAGAGAGAGAAAAATATTCCTTGTCCTATCTAGAGTGGGGAGTGGGGGCCTTGTCTGCCCACAAAGTTTCCGGAAGAAAGGAAGGGTGAGGCAGCACGGGAAAACGCAGAACAGATCCCACACAGACCTGATGGGTCATCTATATTGGAGAGAATGGGATTTTAGAGGAATGCTTAAAATAAAACAAAAAAGACCGGAGTCATGTATTGTTGGGAGAAAAGGAGAGCTTCTTGGCTCATTTCCCAGCAACCCAGCACCAATGAGAGTCCTCCTCCCCGTTTAAGGGGGATGACAGGTCCCCCAAGGCTTAGGGAATAGTCAAAGCTGTTGATTTTGCATTAGTTCTAGGCACACTCCCCTTGCAGGCAACAGCCAGACTCCACAGGACCCTGGGGCTCTAAACGTTTTCTTGCAAACTCCTAAAAGAATCTGGAAAATTAAAATTTTTTCATAGTATAGTTACATACGGTGTGCTTTCTGGTGTATGCAAACATTCACATTTTAAAATAAAACTATTTTAGTCCTCTGAAAAATCTTTCTAAATGAAATACTGTAGTGATTGGATACCCACCATCATCCTTTTAAAAACTACGTGAAGTTCTTCCTTAAAAGGGGGAAAAATTTTCATCTTTCTGTTTTCTCCTTGGATTTACATTTTTGTTTTACTTCCCCTACAGAATTGTATCCTAATATATTTTTATGATTGAATGTCTTTTATGTATTACCCTATCATGCTGCACTCCAACAAAGCTATGTATGTAAAATGAATTTATTCTTTAAATTTCCTGTGACCATAGACAGTAAATGTTAGAAATATTTTGTCTGGATTTGTACCATGACAACTAGTACACAATTAATCAAAACAAACGCTATTAGAAATTTTAATAGATACTAAGGAAGCATAAAAAAAATAAAGCTTAATTAGAAATGCATCTCTTAATGAGATGAAGCTTTTTTCCCTTCACACTAATTAGTTCATATATCCATGAATGACTATTACTCATTGCTAGAAGGGGTCAGGGTTCAGCGTTCTATTTCTGGTGTTTTTTTTTTTTTTTAATAGATGCAAAAACTGAGCTCAGAAATATTTTCACATACATAAGTACAAAGGAATGTAAAGAGTTTTGTTACAGCAATGTCCCTCAAGTTCACAAACTCCTTTTGAGTTACATGCCAAAGATCATATGGGTGGATCATTATAAATTAGCTGACAACTATTGTAGAATAGATTCTCTTTCACTTTGAATGAAAACAGAGAATTGGAAGCTAGTTGATCTGCCCAGTCTTAGTAACTCTTTTTCTCAACTTGGATACCAGGATTTAGGCTGCCCCTTTGTTTTGCCATATGTTTTTTTCCCCTAAGTCAGCGTAAGATTTGGGATGGGTGCCACAGGGGTCGTTCTTTTGGGAAGTGGGAGAGAGGTAAGAGAGAGAACCAGCCACAACATTCATCCATGTGCTCAGACATGATACCTGTATCTTGTGGAAGTGGAAGGGTCATGGTGTGAGGCTCTTAAAATAAGCCACACCCAAATATGTACCTTTTGGAGAATCTTCATGTATCCCAACAAGTGCCTGTACCTTAGTCTGCACTGTCCATTGCTGGGTGATGAGCATAGAAGGGAAGGTAATGGGTTGAGGGGTTCCTGCAGGTTCTAAAGGTCTATTTGTAGTAGGAAAGGTGCTCTGGGCAGAGGTGGCCTCTCTGAGGGCTGATCACCTCTCTGTAGGGCCTATCTGTGGAGCTAGCAGAAGCAACAGTGATCTGAACCCCGGATACACTGGCTGCAGTCTGTGTTCTGATCCAGGCTCTTCTTTTAGAGCCTTCAGGCAGGGCCTCTGCAGGCCAGGGTGGGGTTCCCATAGACCAGTCAGAGTGGAGAGGATCATAGTGGGGCCAATGAGGGCCAGAGAAAACTAGAGTTCCTGTCAGCCCCTAACAGAGTGCTGGCTACTTTACTGGCTAACCTCTCTTCTCCATCCCAGGAAATACTCATGCATGGGGCCTTGGTTGGCCTCTGTGACACCTTTGTGTCATTAGGAAAAGGCCCCCTCTAGGCAGATGCAGCATCATGAGCCCATGGGTGGGGAGCACAAGACACCTTTGTGCTAAGAAAAAGGCTCCCCTTCCACTGCACTGACGAAGCTGTGGGCTGAGGGGCATGGCCTGGTCGGGGGAGGGTGGGCTGCATTTCACTCCCCACTTGTCCCCTCAGCTGGGCACCTTCTGGCATTGCACAACTGCATGATCATGTGGGGCACGCTGCTTGTTCTAGCCTCTCGACCTCTGAGTGCACTGATTCCCCTATATGGAGTGTTGATCTCCTAGCTAGATTAGCCAAATTCTTCCCATCCTTGGAGGACCAGCTTAGATGTCACCTCTTCCTCCAAGAACTAGGCTCTTCAACCCACAGTTATCTTCCCTTCCTTGGGCTTCCTGTAGTACTGTCAGTCTATAAACATTAATTACACTGAAAATTGTGGGGGGTTTACACTAGAACAGTGGTTCTCAACTGGGGGCAAATTTGACCCCAGGGGGCATATAGCAGCATCTTGACACATTTTTCGTTGTCACAACTGGGGCAGGGAGCCTTTTATTGACATCTAATGGGTAGAAACCAGAGATGCTGCTAAACATCCTATGATGCACAGGACAGGGCCCTTCATCCCCAACAAAGCAAAGAATGATCTGGCCCAAAATGTCAATAGTACCAAGCAGAAACTCCAGGTAAGATATTTTCTAGACTTGAAAAGACTATGTCATACCCTAAATGGTATTGTGGGATTTTTTTAATATTGTGTTTTAATGACTTCAGTGTCAGTGTTATTGCCTCCACCAGATGGTGACTTCTTTAAGGACAGAGACCACGTGTCTTGCATGTCTCTACTCCAAGGGCACTAGCACAGGATCCCCCAGGGTTTTTGGCTGTCAGGAAGATGTGGAAGAAGGATGACAACACTCTATGGCCTGCCCCAGCCCTGCTCTCAGATGTTTCTCATGAGCTTCTCTTAGAATTTCTTGCCAATTGGACTCTATTACATTATATGTTAACAAAACAATACAAAAGACAAGAGAATGAGACAGACATGGAATTCCTTATTATGGCTTATGTAACCACCCAGTCTTCAGCTCACACCTCACTACATGCCTAAGCTGTGGGCTCAGCTGAGAAGACATTGGGAGAAATCATTAAACTTCAAGGTTGTGGGCAGGCATGCATCAGCTTTCTTTTTAGCCTGGAGCAAGGAATCTATGAACTGTGTTTCACAAATCTGTAAATGCAGCCTGGGAAAATCCCACACCAGGATTCATTAGAAAGAAAAGCTCTGATAGATTTCTTTCTTAAATGTAGCCTCTCCAAACAGGTCAGATCTTTGTATTTGTGGGGCTCCAGAGCAAGAGGACAAATGGAGATCCACAAACCATGTGTTTAAATATCTTAAAACTATAATGCAAGCTAATAAATTGTTCAAAGTTCTAGCTTCCTATCTTGAAAAATGTATCTTCATAATGACCTGGAAGGTCAAGTTGAATTGAGAATTCTCATACTCCTCACATCACCATGCTGGAACACAGTGGTTTTGGGAAGAGCTGGCCTCCCCTGACCCTATACTCATGGCGCATGGCCTGTCCCCTTCCTCTTCTCCCCCCCAGCTCTGCCTCACCCTTTAAGGGGCCTGATAAGGGCATTCCAACTTACCTATCCAAGTTCTAATCACACCTGTTGTATGTTCACTACCAATTCAGTCTACCCTGGGGAGGATAGACATGGGGAAGAGGCCTACGCGGTCTAGAAATGGGATTGGGGCCTTTTGGATAAGGAATTCCTGTATACCCAGAATATGGTTCAGGAAGAAGCTGTGAGTGTGGTGGACACATCCACTTGGCCTCACAGATGCCTTATCCGAGGGAGAGGGGTGAGGCCAGAGAAGAGCCAGGGTGGGGAACTCTTAGAGTGCCAGCCCAGCATGGGGCTCTGCTTATGTGGTCTAAAGACAAAACAGCCTCTCAAAGTAGCAGCAGCTACATGATGTGCCCCGGGCTTTCTGGACGCCGACCCTCAACCCTTGCCCCACCACACATATGGGCAGGAAACTCAAGAGCCTCTTCTTTTGGTAACAGCTTTATTGAGATAAATTCATATACGATACAATTCACCCATTTAAAATGTACAATCCAATGGCTTTTAGTATATTCAGAGTTGTGCAACCACCACCACAATCGATTTTAGGACATTTCATCACCCCCAGAGGAAGCCTTGCACACTTAGCTGTCATCCCTAATCCTCCTGCTCGCCTAGCCTTTGACAACCACTAATCTACTCTCTGTCTCTATAGGTTTACCTATTCTGGATATTTTATATAAATGGAATCATGTGTTATCTTTTGAAAATGGCTTCTTTCACTTAGCATAATGTTTTTGAGACTTATTCATGTTGTAGCATATATCATAGAGCTTCAATCGTTTTTATTGTCAAATCCCACATTTCAGTTACCCACCCATCGCTGATGGACATTTGGGTTGTTTCCAGGTCTTTTTTTTTTTAAAGTGGTGAAAACGTTTATTAGAAGAGATAGTACACTCCAAAGAATTAGGAGCGGGCCAAGCACAAAGAGAAAGCGGCTCAAGGCCCACTTTCAGACCTTCCATGGTCTTTTCATGGATACTTTTGTGAGTGCAGTGCTCTGTATATTGACCATGCATGGCATAAGCTTGGCTGTGGAGTTTCCCATTGGGCATCGTCTCTCAGCTGGGCCATGCTGCCATTTCCCTTGGCACTTTCATCAGTGCTTCCAACCTTCACGGTGACAGACCAGGGCTGTTTTCCCTTAAGAAGCGGGGAAATGGCTTCCTTTCTTGACAGGAAGTACATGTGAGAACTCCACTTCTCACCATGTCTCCCAAATTACCTTATTTAGTTTTAATCCCACAGCTTTCTCTATTGGACAGGCTGGAAACAAATGCCATGATACCTCCTCCATTAGCTATTGCTGAGCCCAGGTTCCAACTCCTATAATCCTCTTTCTTTAGCCAAATTGGAAAGCCCCATGATTTAGAATTCTTGGCTCCAAGTGACAAAAACCCATTCAAATCAAAGTTCACAGCAATGGAAAAGCTTAGGGATGTCTCTTATTTTAGGTGGATCCAGGGGCTCAAATCATGCCAATGAAGGCTCACTTTCTCCTTTCCTCCCTCTGTCCTTTCTCCCTCCATCTGTGTCGTTTCATCTTTTCTCGGCTCTGATTTTCTATCAGCTTTATTTTCAGGCAGCTTTCCCCAGGTGGAACAAGATGGCCACCAGCAGCTCTGAACATATTTTCTTTTTTTTAAAAAAGATTTTTATTGGGGAACTGGGGGAAGGGGAACAGACAAGTTGCTGTCGTTTTGTTCTTCAGTCTAGTTGTGGAGGACGTTGCTTCACTGGCCCAAGTTGGCACCATCATTGCGCTCTTCCCGGGCGAGGCAGATCAGTCGCCGGCTTCTGGACAGCTGCTCACTGCGGCTGCTGGCCGCTCACGCTGGCTGCTGGCTACACACGGTAGCCCATGGCAACCCACTGCAGCAGGGACTGCAGCCTAGGCCATCGCCGGTGACTCATGGCAGCCCAGCTCCAGGTTGAGCTGTTGTTCAGCATCTTAGCTGTGGAGGGCAGTGTCACTGGCCCTCATGTGGGATCCGAACCGGGGCCCTCTGGCGTCCCAAGCCAACTCTTAACCATCGCGCCACTCAGCCGGCCCTGAACATATTTTCTATCAGCTTAGTACCCAGTGGAAAGAGAGTTTGTTTTCCCAAAAGCTCTAGCAAAAGGCCTAGTTCTGAGACTCACTGGTCAGGCTTGGCTCATGTGTCTACATAAGAACCAAGTATTTTTGTCAGGAGATAGAATGCTCTAATTGGTCAGGCCTGGGTCTAAGGCCCACCCTTGACTGGAAGTCAGCCTACCTGAACCTCATGGACAAAGACTGAGGAACAAGGATTTCCCCAAAAGAAAATCAAGGGAAATGAATTCTGGGCACACAGATCAGATGTCTCTGGAACCGTCCTATGAACTGGCCTGTCTGGGGTCTGCCCTATTAGTTTATCGTACATGTTCAGATACGCCTGAACCCGAGTAGTGGACTTTCCTAGGCTGAAGCTGAGAGCTCTGCTACATGTGATAAACTCATTTCTTATGAGTTTCTAGAAATTGATATCTAAGATATCACCCTTCCTAATGAGGGTTTGTAATTGAACATGAACAAATCTTTAGTTTAAGAAACTTTTCCCTAACGGTGGAATCATAGGCTTTATGGAAGAACAGTGGAGGAACTAATTTTGAATTCAAGGGGCCTTTTGAGACCCAGAGGACCAGTAAGTAGGTACCCATCCCACCCACCCATGTTTAGGATCTGAATGTCCTTGATGTAATTTTATAGTAATTTATGCATGTCAGGGATGAGCAGAGTCAGGTGGGGGAGGTATCAGAGGGGCCAGGGTGTCATAGACAAGGTGTCTGGGTGGAGAGGAGAAAGCTGGCTATAGACAGCAGCACAATATAGCTCTTCTCTGAGCTTCGCCCCTCACTCTCTCTCCCTTTTCCTTATTCTTTTGTCACCATGGCAACTAATGATGCTGCATCCTCCTCTTCCCTTCTCTGGCTGGCTCTGGTCCCTGACCCCCCCCCCCCACTCTGTCTGACCAACCTCACAGAGCTGTTGCCATCCTCTCTCCACATCACTCAGCGTGGGCACCCAGCTTTGCCTTTCACTCCAACACCCTCTCCCTCCTCATTTCCCTGCTTCCACGCCCCTTCTTTAATCCTGATCCAGGCTTGAGCCAAATTCCCATCTTCCATCAAGAAGTTGTATGAAAATTAGATTTTTGCCACTCTAACCTGATTTAAAATGCATTAAGAGGTCTGTCTCTTGAAACACATCAAGGTGAGGCAGTTTGTGAAGAGAAGAAGTGTCCCTTATTGCCTCTTCTGTGGTTGAACCCTGTGCTAGAGTGAATCACATTCTATTTTTGTACTAGGAGTGTTTCTGTTTAAAGAAATCCTCCAGCAGGTCTCTGTGTGAAACAGAAGCTATTGTAAGGGAAATCACATCTTAAGTTCAGAGATTCTGAGCCAGTGGGCCCACAGACTTTTGTTAGATCCATAGAGTGGCTATGAAACTTGAACCAATAGTTCAAAATCAGCAGGTATCATGTAAAAAGATTAGATTTCTGGCTGCCCTTGAACAACTGTGCACGAGGCCCGCATCCTCACATGGTCAAAATGGGCAGGAGGGCGGTAAGTAGGGGCTGCTCTTTTTACACTGGCTCTTCCTTTCCTGTGAGCTACACCTGGCCAGTGTCTCTCTTCTACCTGCTCTACCTGAGTCCTACCAGCATCCCAGTTTCTGACCCCTGCCGTAAGTGATCTATTTTGATAATCAGGATTGTCCTGCAGTGTGTGGCTTGCTGAGGACAGTCATCTGGAGTTCCTTTGAAGTTACCTTGATATCTGAGAACAGGTGAGCTTTCTACCACTTTGTTCTGCTTCCAGAGTCTTCCAAAGCACATCACTTTTTAGGAACCCACTGGGGTAGCTCTGATACCACGATGGGCTCTGTGTAGGTGAGAATACAGAAATTGCCCAGAATTGAAAGTCAGTGAGAGTGAACTAGAAGATTTCTCTCTGGGTTTCACCACCTTCCTCTTCTTTCATAGACCTGCCATAGTATCCTGGTCTTCGGAGAGAGTGCTATGCATGGCTGATTCAAGAGGGAAGAGCCCCAGGCCACTCACCTGACTGGAGGGACAATGTAGAGGATGTTGAGTGGGGTTCAGCGGAAGCTATCCAGGGCTTTGAGTATGCATCTCTCAAGAAACTGGCAGGGGTGTGGAGTGGGTGGGCCAGTGAGTGAGGACCTATATCCTTGTCCCCTCTGGGAGATATTTCCCCCCACAGCCTTTGGTGGGAGGCGCTGAGAGAATGGGTAGAATAAAGGGGTAGGTTTTAAAGTTAAATGTCTTTGAATCTGCTACCGCTAGGTGTACATGTGGAGGGAGACACAGTGGGGCCTCATAATACCATTTGAAATACAGTAACACTACTCTGAACCTTCATCCACAAACCCAAATAGACATGACATGTATTTCTTTGTTTTCTTTAAATCAACTTTCGGCTTCTTGCCACACTTGGTCTCTGCCACTTTCTGGCTGAGGGAGCTCAGGCCACTCCTGAACCTCGGAGTCTGCTTTCTCAGCTGCAAAGTGAGGGCAGTAATAGTGCTCCCTCGGGGAGTGGCCGTGGGATGCAGTAGATGACGTAAAGTGCACTGGACAGGCAGAATACACAGTAGGTATTGGTGCTCCCTTGTCCCCTGTCCAGGAAGCCTTCATAGAATACTTCAGTTCATAGAGACTTTCTCAGGTTGCCGATTTCATCCTTTGGTTCATTGATTGTTCGTTCATTTATTTGTCGAGCATTGATTGAGCCTCCATCACTTGAGTGGTCCCTGCAGCTATACTATTAGTTGCTTCGGCATCTCCTGGCCGAAGCCAGAGCTGGGTGCTGGAACAAGAGAGGCTCCGTGGTAGGGAACATTGGCACTAGCCCTTTCTGGGGCGGAGGGAGCCTCTGGAGACCCCTTTCTCCAACCTCCTCAGCCAAGAGCTGCCTTGCTCAGCACTTTCTGCACAGCTTCCTGGTGGCTTTCTTCCAAGACTTGCTTTCTGCCCTGGGACCTTACAAAGGCCCCTTTGATGAAAAGTTTGAGGCAAAGTAACTGTGTCATTTGATACAAATGAGGCTCATGGGGGTAAAAGTTGAGCTTTATTATTCTCCTATTTTTGGATTTTCTAGCCAAGAGCAAAATGATCAGCTGACGGGGCTAGAAGTGGAAGCCAAGAGGCAGGGGAACCACAGAGGATTGGAGAGCTTGAGGCTTCTGCGAGCCCTGTGGTTAGGATCTGCAAGCCTGGGGCGTGACCTCCATGCAGAGAGGTGCCTCCTGCTCAGTTAGACGCCACTTCCAGAGCTGGTGGGTGAACCAGGAGCCCACTTTTCCCGGGAGGGGGACTTCCCACCCCCAACACCACCAGCCTCAATATACTGGGCCTGCTCCAATGGTCACCAACCCCTTTCAAAATGCACAGCGCCTCCTCCCCTCCCTCCTGCTGATGGGGTGGCCAAGGACATAGTCTCTCAGGGTGGGATTTGAGAGGCACAACAAAAGCCCCTTACACCAGAGGGTCTCCTTCATACACCTCTAAGGCTGGCCTTATGGGCATATCACCAGGGCAGTGACACTGGGCCCCAAGCTCAGGGTGGCCCATGCGTTCAGAGGGACCCCTGTGCTGGGGGTGGCCACACTTGGTTTTAGGCTCTGCTGTTACCGCCTTGAAATTCTTAACACTTTTTGAACAAGGCACCCTACATTGTCCTTTTGCACTGAGTTCCATAAATCCTGGAGCTGGTCCTTTCCATTTCTTCCTGTTCTTGAAATCAGATAGGCAATCCCTACACCTTCCCTGCTCATCTCTTACTAACACCTTGTATAGCTCTGCATTTACTATGAGCTTGCATCCCTTTATCATACTCACTCGTCACCACCTGTCACCCACTCATGGCTGAGGAGAAGGTCATTAGTGGGGATTTGTTTCATGGCTCCAGGCCCTTTGATCTTGAGGAACAAAAATTCCTACCTCCTGACACATCTATAAGCCCCTCTTACTTAAATGTAGGAAATATGCAAGTCCAAAGCTGATTCTTTACTTTGCTCTTAAGAGCCAACCAAGTCCTTCGAGGATGCTTAATAAATACTGACTAATGAACCTGCAGCTGCTGCTCCTTTGTCTAATTAAGTCTAAATAAGTCATAGACTTTAAATTATGCAACAAGGCTTGGCCAAAACAGCTTAAAAAATGTGGGAGCCCTCGCTTTTCTGCTGTGCCCTGTGGAAAAATCCCATCTTTTAATCATGCTTAACCTTCTTGAAGGAACAGTGGCAGCCTTTAAATAATGAATGAATGTATACTAGCAAGATTTTCCCAATGCTACACACATGAGAGCCGGATCAAAAAAGGGACAGAGGCAGACACAGGCCTGGGGGGATTCCGGAAGTTTTTGGTGAATCCCAGAGTGCCAGGAGATATCATTTGTTTTCTCAGAAGCCCAGAGCAAGGACTGTAAAAGAGCACAGAGAGCGGAGGGCAGATAGACCATCATCCTGGGCTGCACCCGAAGCTGATGGAGGCTCCTACAGCACACCTAGGGGCCACACGCTCATCTCCCCTCTCTCGCGTCTTCCCTTCTTGCCTCCACATCTGCACTGCCTTCCCCAGACTCCCCAGGCCAAGAACTGTGTCTTCACAACAAAGCATAGGTTGAATTAAGTCACATCACCTAGAGCAGCGAGCTTCTCAGACTTTCTAAGATGCCCCAGGCAATGTGGATGCAGCTGGTCCTGGATCATATGTTGAGCAGCAAGGATTTAGGTTTTGTCATGTTGGTTGCCCATTACAACCAACCGCCTACCCCCGCTCCCCACACACTATTGTAGATCAACTAAATCAGACCCTAGGCTTTGGTCCTTTAAATTTTCTTTTAAAAACTGAGTTAGAGTCTAGATAACTTACAGGTCACCCAAATGAAGCCTAGAAAGTTTAACTGGCTTGCTCGCAGTTAGTCATCTGTTAAAGTGGGATGAGCAACAGGCATGGCAGGGATCAGAGCCCGCTTGGAACCAAGCCTGCTGCCGCTTTCCTCCTGCAGATGTCAGCAGTGTCCAGGCCTCTAGGCTTGTCCTTGGGCTCTGGGTTGCAACCTATGTGACTCCACCTGGGCAGCAGGAAAGATGCTTCTATCTTTCTCTCCCTAAGCCTGCCTGAAACATTGCCTTTAGTGTTTGTTTGGGTGAAAGCTGAGTGTAACGTACAGGATCTGTTACACACTCATTCTATAGCAGTTCCACGTGAGCGGGCTCACAGGAGAGATGTCAGGGGTGCTGGGCTCTGTTCTGCGGATCTGGGACTCAGGAGGGGGAGGGACTCTAGGGGCAAACTTGCCTCTTCTTGCAGCTTTACTGAGGGCACCCAGCTTAGAGAGGCATGCCCTTCTAAGACCCTAGGCAAGACGTCTGCCCTGGTGTACAAGGTCATGAGACCTCAGGCAGAGGGCAGGAGGATGAAAGCAGAGCTGTTCCAGTCCTCGGTCCAGAGAAAACCATGACCTTCCTGCTGTGGTATGTGAATGAGGCCTTAAGGCAGAAGTGGGCCAGGCCCAGCTTGGCTGCCACTCTGCTCCACCCAATTGTCTCAACTTCTACCAGGACTCTGGGTCAGCACTGCAGGGGTTGGGGGGTGGGAGGTGTGGGGGGGTG
>NW_017731598.1:2548874-2557817 GCF_001890085.2 Hipposideros armiger
AAGTGGGAGCTATACCTTAAAAAAGCAGTGCGGTAGACATAGTCACTTATTCAATATCCATCCCTCCCTCCTCCTATACTATCAGAATCATAATTTTTGTTCAATTCTTCAAGAGTGTCCAGGCAAAAAACTTACCGTCTCAAATGCCCTTTGCCATTTGCTAGGAGCGGCTACATGACCAGACTGGCCAATGAGAGGTAAGCAGAAGTCTCTAGGTAAGTATTTCTAAAGAGTTTTTAAAAGGTGGCCCATTTTCTTTTCTCCCTCTTCTGACTTGGAGTTGTGGACTTGATACATGGAGCTGCAGCAACCATCTTGAAATCATGAGGCTGAAAGCCATGGCATAAGGATAAAAGCTGTGTGCGAAGGATGGCAGAGCAAAAGGAAGCCTGGGTCCCCTGTGACTTCGTAGAGCAATTTCACCAGTCATGGATCGCCTTACCTGGGACTTCTTAGTATGTGAGAAACATAGACCTCTGTTTGGTTAAGCCACTGTGGCTGGACTTCTTTTATAGCTGAATGCAATTCTCACACACAGGACCTTAGAAAGAATGTTCCTGAGTTGGAAATGGGAAGAGAAGGTCAGGGAAAAAAGAGAGAAGGGGGAAAGGGGACTTTTTTCCCCTTTGTGTGCATGTGGGTGCGTGTGTGTGTGTGTGTGTGTGTGTGTGTGTGTGACTATCTCACTCTGCAATCTTCAGCGATTTCCTATTCCCAAGGGATTAAGTTGATATTCCTCAGACCAACATTCAGGACTATAAAATTTGGCCCCAAATTAATTTTCTAGGTCTGTTGCTCTTTATGCCATTCACAGGAGCAAGGATGAGCCTTCTCTTTCACCTGAATACAGCTTATAAACTCCCAGCTTGATCTTAGTTCATATGAGTTGCCCCTCTTCCTTTTCACATGTCTCAGGCTTACCTGCTCTTGTGGGATGCTCTTTTTAGAGGACTTTCTATCACCCTGGGCTCCAGGGACCTCTCCTTCTTTGATTTCCTTCATCACTGAAGCCTGTACATTTTCATGTGTCTTGGCCTCATCTCCCCAGCAAGTTATTGTGTCCTTCAGGGCAGGATCTTAGGAGCATGGTAGTGTAGAAAGATCATGTGCTTGGGGGTCAGACTTGAGATCTAAGATGATCTTGAGTATGTCACTTAACCCCTCTGAACCTCAGTATCCTCGTCTGTGGAAAGGGGATAAAATGCACTTCTACCTCCCAGGGTTTTGGTGAAGACAGCCTCCATAGAGCACTTAATGAAGTGCTTGGCACACTGAAGGTGCTCAAGAAGTGTATGTTGACATGTTGCCTGCTTGGTAAGTCCTCAGTTGTGCCTTTTTCCTATCCTTTGCATCTCTTTCCACCTTTGTCTATTTCCATTCTGATTTTCTACTTTGCACTTGAACTGGGAGACCTATACCAAGGTTGGGGAGTGACCCTGGACTGTTTTCATTTCCAGAGAAGGCAGATATTAGGCTCCTGGCTTCAGCCCTCAATCACAGTAGGAGGTGCAGAGGAAGATTTCATGCCCATTGCTAAGAAGGTGAGATGAGGTGTGAACTGCTCAAGGGGGTTAACTAAGTCTTTGAAGATTGATTGGTAAGGAAAATGGGTGTATTAAAGCCCAGTTTTATCTGGCAACAGGCGATGGACTGAATGACCTTATGGCACTTGGTAATTTTTTTTTATGCCAACCCCCAATTCTGTCTGTGATAACAAGGTAAACATCTGGGCCTTCACTTTTTTGATATCCTCATCTCGGCCTCATTTTGCCTCAATCCCATCCCAGAAACCCAGATCAAATAAGACGGTTGTGAGAAGTGACCTATGGCAAAAAATCCCGTCATTGAAAGTTTAATGACAAATGACGGCTTTATTACTTCCGAGTAAATAACTGTCACATGGAGTTATAAATGGGGGTGGATGCGTTGAATTGGGTAGAAAACAAGAAGTCACCCTAGACTTAGATGGCAGGGTAATGTGTACAGACATTGACTCCTGGGGCGGTCTTCCTTTTTCCATGTGTTTTCACTCAGAGAACCCAGCGAAACAGAAACTTACTCTTTTGTCCCTCTTGGGAAGAGGAGGGGTTTATAAAGACTTGATTGATTGCACAGCTGTGTCCAGCTGCATTCAGTTTGCTGCATTTTCCCCCTAAAGTCTTTCATGCCTCAGCCAGACTGCCAGCCATCATTCCTGGGTGGGGCTGGTGGGGTCAGGGCAGCTGGCTATCAGCTAGGGGTGTGTGTGTGATAGCGAAGGGGCCGTGGAGCTGGCAATGAGGGGGTTGAACTCCTTTTCTTTGTTCCATACACACCAGGTGGTTTCATTTTCTGCTTCCTGTGAGCCCTCTAGTGTTCAAAGTCTGCTCCTTATGGTTGTGGTTGACAATTTATTTGGGGGTGGGGAGGTGTACACCTCTATTGGGGACAACTATTTCTCTCTCTCTCTCTCTCTCTCTCTCTCTCTCTCTCTCTCTCTCTCTCTCTCGGATTTGAGGGTTGGGCTGTGTGACCTGTTTTTTTCTCTTCCCACTTTCCCTCTAGAGCAGCATTGTTGAGTTGCCGTGGGCCCAATCAGGTATTCAATTCGTCCTTCCCAATGCCGCTAGGGGGACACCTAGATTTTGCCACCTTGCCTCATCCGGCATGCACTTCTCAGTTACAGGGACACCCTCTGCTGTCAGATTCTGATAGGCCTGTCCTGGGCTCCCTGGAGCTGCAGCGCATCTCTTTCTGAACTGTATGTGTCCCAAGGGCAGGCTCCAAGCCTGCAGGACGGACTATATACAGTCCTGCTCAGGCCCAGTGCCAAATGGACCTTTGCCAGTGGTCTGGTGACGCTATCCTGACATGTTTGCAGAGCTGGAAAGAGCTCAGGGAGTCTTGCCTCCTATATTAGTTTCTTGTATTAGTGTTGCTGCTATGACACATGACTACAAACCTAGTAGCCTAAAGCAACTCCAAATTATCCTCTTAGATTTCTGGAGGTTGGAAGTAAAATGGGTTGGCTGGGCTGCTTTCTTTCTGGAGGGTCCAGGGGAGAACCCACTTTCTTGCCTTTTCTAGAGGCTGGCTGTATTCCTTGGCTCATGTACCCACATCACTTCAACCCCTGTTTCCATGGTCACCTCTCCTAATCTGATCCTCAGTCTCCTGCCTCCCTCTTGTGATTACATGGTGATTACATTGGGCTCACCTGGATAACCTAGCATCATCTTCCCATTTCGAGGTCCTTAATTTAATCGCACCTCAAAGTCTCCTTTGCCACAGAAGGTGACGTTTTCACAAATCCTGATGACTGGGGCATGGACATCTTCGGAGAACCTACCCCAAGCCTACCACAGCTTCCCACACCTCAGAATCTATAACAGTGAGTAGATGTGATGGATCGCAAGCCAGTCTGGTCTGGTCATGGTGTGATTTCTGTAATTCTGGAAAGTCTTTCTAAACCCCTTCTCCCTACAGATCCCTCGCTACTGTTAGCTTCTGAAATCCTCCTCTTAGTGGATAAAGCATCTTCACCCACAGTGGGAACTCAGGCTCAGTACAAGGCTGAGACGTATTACTTCACGCTAAGGTGTAAATGGCTGGTAGCAGAGCCCTTCCTAACAACAAGTTCTGACTGGAGGCAGGCACCATGTGAGGGCAGGAGGGGCCAGGGAGGGGGGAGACAGGGGGGTGTGGGCTAACTTGGGTCAGGTCTCAATAACACTTGAGCATGGAGGTTCCCAGTGATGGACAGAGTGAAGGCACTTGGAAATATGACCATAAAGTTTTAATCAAACAGAGCAAAATGGTCGCGATGCAGAACAGGTAGTGCTTGGAGAAGAGAAAGAAGATCATCTCCTTGGTGACATAGATTATGTGTATAAAGATGAAGCAGTACAGGAACATGGCAAACTGGTTCTGGGGGAGCAGGAGGTCCTGGAGGCCTCCCGAGAACTGTGGGGGAAAGAAAAGAGCAGAGCTGGCAAAACGGGGGCATGGGCGCCAGGCAGAGCTGGGCTTCAACCCTGCTCCTGTCCTTTCCTGAATGGGACCGCTTGCAGGCCTTCTTCCTCGCCTAGGGGACGGGGAATAGTGCCCACCGCACAAGATTATGAGAAGGGAGCGTGAGACAAGAAATGGGACATTCCTAGCCAGCTCACTGGCATACAGAGGTTACTCATGAGCTTTCTTTTTTTTTTTAGCTGAGCCATCCTGCCACCTGTTAGCAGCTCAGTGGCAGCTCAGCTCGGGCCGGGCATCAAACCTCTGTTGCTCAGAACTCAAACTATTGAGCGAGCTCTTAACCAACTGAGCCACTCGGCCGGCCCTGGCTTTTACTTCTTGAGCCTCCTCTTATCTCTCCTGGCTCAGGCCAACACCTTCCTCTCTGTCTGTTCCATCCGGCCTCTGAGTCACACAGGTGCGCAGTCTCTCTCTGACTCTGAGATCCCAGATCGGGATGCTAGGTCCTGGAGTGTTCTCTGGATGGTTTTCCCTGATACTTAACCTTGTTTTTTGGACAGTGGCACAATGAGAGGGTGCCCCCTGGGACACAAATTACTGTTTCTGGTTCTCTTGGTCCTGACTCATGTCACATGGGGTTAGCCCGTGGTCCTTCAGCCCAGGGTTTGGTCTCTCCTGCAGACAGGTGGTGAGAAATGGGTGGTGGGCCCCCTTAAACCCTCAGACTTAGGCATAGGGGAAAACAGCTTGAGTTGTCTGGCTGACTCTGCCTGTGTGTTGCTCCTTTCCAGAATCTAGGTAACTGAGGTTTGACAGAGCCCATGTTAACTGTAGAAAGCATCAACATATAAGTAAGGCAAAAGCTGATACAGTATTTTGATCTATAGTGAAGACACCACCCATGGTTTATTCTTTAAAATATCTTTTAAAACCATGCCACATTTTGTTTTGTAAGCAGGCAGATGGCAGGGACTGTGTGATTCGCTAAACCAGCTAGAAACTTACAGATGTATTTTTCAATACGATGAAATTTACCTACCCACCCATCCACCCAGAAAAAGAGAGAGTGGAGAAGAAGCTTAAAAATCAATTCAACTCTCCACCTTTCAGTGAATGCCCCAAAGGTAAAACACTTTTGTAAACTGTTACCAGAGACCAGGGTTTGGGACACACCATTATTGAGACAAGTACATAAAATATGAGGGCAACTAAATAAAACTGAGGGGGAAGAAAATGATTCCCGTGATGCCACCTCTAGAATGAATAGCAAGGAAGGTGGAAGACCAGAGAAAGAAACCTAGTGAGCTAGAGGGAGGACAGATCTAATGGCTGTCCGCAGACCCCCTATGGCCCTGGATCTGTGGACTTTCTGCCACCTTTTGCGGTCTGCATGTGTTTTCAGTCTGAAATGCTGATGGATGATATTTATCATTTAGATAACAAAACGTGCATTTGTGAAACCTTTTGGTTTTTAAGAAAATGCTTTCAATGGTCTAGCTTTTGAGTAGAAGACAAAGAGCAGATAGGACTATATATCGAGGGTTTCCAGCTCATCCAGCAAGGAAAAAGGTTTTCAAGCTGCAAATGAAACATGAAGGCGTAGTACCATACCATATCTGCTTTCAATAGTTTCAGGCTCCAATGTGTAACACATTTTACCCCAGGATGCTGAGAACAATACCACAAGTTTGGAAATGGAACTTATTTTTGAGGTGTCAAAAATATTAAGAAATGAGCCAGAATCTTAGAGACAGGCAAATATTTTCTAGATTTTTGAAAAGAGGGGGAAAAAAAGATGGATTCTGGAAACCTCAGTTCAGTAAGCTTGACTCGGCTCAGCAAAATCATTTTAGTGTATAATTGAGTATTTTGTGAGCAAGAAAAAAGTAATCGCTAAGCCAGCACGTGTTCATTGAGAACAGATCATGTAAAACCAACTCCAATTTTCTTAAAAACAATTGACCAGTCAATTGGAGAAATGCTATGGGTAGTATAATATCTTGATAAGGGGAAACCATTTGACAGTGTGTTTCAGGATAGTTTTTTGGACAAAGAGAAATGTGAGCTGGATAAAATGTAATGCAAGGGTGGTGGTTAATGGAACACAGCTAACCTGTAGGGAGATCTTTTAGTAGTATTTACTTAAGTCATATCCTTCTCAAGAGTTATAGCCATGACTTGGACAAAGACAGAAGGCAAGTTTCTCAGAATTGAGGATGACTCAGAGCTGGGAAGCATAGCTAATACATTACATTCCAATACAATTAACAAATGATGAACATAAGTTGTTGCATTTGGGTCAAGAAGTGAATTGCATGAGTACATAGAAATGGTAATAGCTAATGTTTATTGAGTGCTTACCTAATGTGCCAGGCTCATTGCAAAGCGCCTTATGTGCATTCTCTCATTTAATACTCACGATGACCTTATGAGGTAGGTATTACCTTATGGATGAGCAAACCGAGGCTCCAAGATATTTAGTAACTTGTCCAACGTCACATAGTTTATACGTGGTAGAGCCAGGGTTTTAACCCAAGACTGTCTGGTTTTAAAGCCCAGATGTCATTGCTTTAACCAATAGCATCTTTCTTTATTTAGTGCTTATGATGGCTCACAGTGCTAAGCACTTTACATCCCATTTTATCATAAGTAGGCATTCTTATTCCCATTTAGTACAGATTAGGGGAGAATGGTCCATTTCTTGCCAAAAGATGTCTAAGTTTTAGTTGACAACAAGGCAGAGTGACCCAACAGAGCAAATGCAGCCCTGATCAGGGGAGGTAATGGTTTTATCAAAATCCACTGGCCAGACTGCAGTGGGGGTTCTGCGTGTAGTGTTAGGCATTACATCTCTTAAGAGAGATGCAGAGAGGAATGGAGAGTGGTGGAAATCCAGTCACAGAGGAAACATTGAAGACTTTTCCCTGAGAAGGAAAGACATGGGCAGGTGGTTCTGGAGCCCATTCTAGGGCCAACTCTCCTTAAAGAGTTGAATCTCAGCTTAGCACAGAAGCTCTAAAGCCGTAAGTAGCCCAGCTCTGATCCAGGGCGGGATGCAGCGGTGAAGAAGGTAGGGTGGGCTCCCGGGCAGGTCAGGGACAGAGGCCTCCCTGATCCCCAGAGTCAGTCTCTGGCCCTTGGCGTTGGAGCTGCAGGCCTCTTGGTCAGTTTCCCCCACCCCCTCCTTGTCACCTACCAGGCGGGGCTTCGCCTGCTGCTGCAGCTGCACCATCATCTCGTCATGCTGCCGTTGCCGCTCATTCTCCTCGTGCAGGTACCTGAGCCGTGAGAGCTCAAACTCCATGCGCACCTTCTCCAGCTCTATCTCGGCCTTACAGTCAGCCCCTTGGGTTCCCGGGGCCCAGGGCGGCACTGAGAGTTCAGGTCCATCACCCGCCTGGCCCTTGGTGGTGGGGCCGGCTTTGGAGGACAGTGATGTAGGTGGCCCTGGGCAGCCTCTGTCTTCACAAGTTTCCATCTCCTCCAGGTAGTCATAGGAAGAGTCTGGCTTAGGGGACTCTGCCTCCTGGAGCTGGGAAGGGGGAAGCTGAGGGATGGTGAGGGGTCAGTATGGGACTGCCCCCCACCCCTACTCCTACCCCACGGCACTCTGGTAGCCCCAAGCCACAGTGAACTGAGGTGTTTTAAAGAATGCTGTGAGTTGTAAAGATCTAGACTGAGTTCTTACTGGAAATGCACTAACATGGAGTTATTAGGACCTGAGAGTTAAGAAAAAGGAGAGGACAAACTGACACAAAGGAATGGTACCCCAAAGTTGCAAGAGGAGACACTGAGGAGATGAGGTAGAAAGCTATCTTTCTGGTGATTTTTAAATCACCATGGAGGTTGCTTCCCCACCCCCCACTCTACCTAACTTTGAGAAGAGTTAGAGACCCAGTCCTCTAGGAGCTGCAATGGGAAGAAGAAACCCAGGGTCTGTGTAGAGAGAACGTAAATATATAAGGACCAACAAAAGGGTTATGGAGGGAGTCTGGTCCCATCCACAGACAGAGGAAAATGGCCCCAAATGGGGAGGTAGATAGGAAAGACCAAAGCTATCTTCAAGTGACTTCACAATCTTATAAAAGGCTCCCTGGTTACAGCGGGGTGCCAGTTGTGCATGTCACCTGCTCTTAGCAGCTCTCTGGAATCTCATAGCACTTACCTACTGTCACATGTCCCCACAGTATTCTCCCTCCCCCTGCGGGGACAGACCGGGGCGGTGAGACGAGGCATCCCCCTTACCAAAGCAGCCCTCGACTTCCCTTCAGACATGGGGTCATCAGGCACCATCCTGGGGAAGTTCGGGCAGTTTTCTCCCGCCCCCCGAGCTTCCAGCACCGCCCTTTCCTCTGTTGCCATCCAGAAAACCACAATGCTGCCAACTGGGGCCAGAGGACATCTTTTGAGGCACTAACATTTGGCCTCACCAGATTCCACAGCCTGGCCATCATCACAATCCCCTGTCCTCATAATAACCCACATTCTACCAGTTGCTAGGGTCCCTTTGGCAGAGGGTGTGACACCTTTGAGGTGTTATTATTAAGAACTGCAGGATGGGCCTTTGCCACCCCTAGTGACTGCTTTGAAAACTAGAATTCCACCACTAGAAGTCCAGAATTCCATCACTTGAAATCTACTCCCTTGGGGTCCTCTTTTAAATGCAGACTGTATTTGGATGAGTCACAATTAGCTCCACACACAATGTCATTGGCTGACTTTAGAGATAGAACATGACCTTATTTAGAGATAGGGTCTTTACAGAGGTGATTCAGTTAAAATTAGGTCATTAGGGTAGTTTTTTTTTTAAAAGATTTTTATTGGGGAATTCGGGGGATGGGAACAGTGCTGGGGAATTAGGGGAAGGGGAACAGACAATTTGCTGTCGTTTTGTTCTTTAGTCTAGTTGTGGAGGATGTTGCTTCACTGGCCCAAGTTGGCACCATCATTGCGCTCTTCCTGGGTGAGGCAGACCAGTCGCCAGCTTCTGGA